>NC_044002.1:19742399-19927399 GCF_902150065.1 Myripristis murdjan | reverse complement strand
GCTCCACTTCAACTCCGATTTCTTCACCCCACAGGACATTCGGTTTGCAGCAAGAGTAAACCACACAAAGCAAAAAAGCGCAATACCTAATAGGCCGTAAATACAAAACAACATCGATTTGAGCTGGAGAAGAGAGAAGCAGACAAATCCCCACATGGAAACCAAAGTGTGGTGGAGTGTGAGAGCGGCTCATGGCTCACTGCTGAGCCAAGTTGTTCACTCTATTAATTGCCGAGGGAATAAAAGCGTCTCTGGCATGCTTTGTTTTCGTCTCTGGCTCTGAAAAAAGCCAAAAGCCAAGCTTCACCCACAGGAATGAGCGAAAGGCCGCCACTTTATAATTATAACTTATTCTACACTGCTGCAGTAGACCTGAGCGATGCAGGTCACTGAGCGTGTTCGCTTGTACTTTACCCAAACAATATGATGTATTTGGTATCATTTTCTCATCACGAGTCAACAGAAACACCTTTAAACAGTGCGGGCATTTCTGTTCGAAAGGAGTTGATCTGCGACTCGGACTTGAAAAATGCCTCACGCGTGTGCAGCTGTGCATTATCGGCCTATGCACGTTCAAAACAGCTCAGGGTGAGTCAGTGATTTTTGGATGAGCAGCTCCTACTTTACCCAAACAATATTTGGTATCATTTTCTCATCATTTCTGTTAGACAGGAGTTCATCCGCGACTTTGACAAACAGTAGCGAAAAGGATTTGGTAATGTCCGTTTCAAATTCTCAGACTCTCCAGACCAATGCACTTTTGCCTAGAGATTGCTCAAATTTGAAAAAAATGCCTCACACGTGTGCAACTGTGCATGATCGGCTCAGGGTGAGTCAGTGATTTTTGGATGAGCAGCTCCTCTAATTTCTCGAGCTTGACCCGTTCAGCTTTGACTTTTGTGTTTTCCGGGGTTCAGATGGAGCTATGATGCTGGCAGTGAGGATTTAGAGTCGGGGACGGTGGGAAATAACGTAGGATTCAGGATGGAATGACCAAACAGAGGACAGAGTTCAAGGATGCTCCAACGTGACGCTTATCGTCAGCATCCAAGGCCGACTCAGCACCTAACAAGGACATGACAGGGATGGCTTTTAAAGACCAGACCAGTGATTTAGCATATAGCGCAGCATCTACAAAATGTAAAGACGTCAGACTTTCCTCACACCAGTATCCCTTCACTGTAATAAAGTCCTCCACATTCGTTTTCCTAAAAGCGGCAGCACTGTTGCGTTTTGAGGACTTGAAATTGGCCCCTCCGCCAGGGAAAATAGTCCCTGGGAAACGTTTCCTTTATACAGTTTATTATCACGTCTGTAGTTTATGAATGGTGGTGACTTTGTTACTTGTAGAAGCAAAACATTATAAGGTGAGTGCTTCAACCAAAAATTCAAATTTGGAAATCAATGGATTTTGATGATATATGGTGTAATTTAGTACCCACACATGATTTATTAAACGGTTTGTTCAATTGAAATAGTTGGGAAATTGTAGTTTCGGGGGCTTTCAGTGGAAGAGTCAAACTCAGTTCCAGAAAAAAAGAAAAAATTTGAATTTGAATTTGCACTTGGGTCATGGTTAGGTTCTTTGGCTCAAGGAGATGTGGTTTTCTGTGAGCACCACAAAAAAAAAAAAAAAGAAGAAAAAACTAGTGAAAAGCAGATGTGTGGCTAAGTGTTTCTGAAAGGGAAAAGAGGAGAGGATGCAGAAATGGAGAGGGGAAAGGAACAAGTGAAGAAACAAGAAAAGACAAAACAGCACACACTCCCCTCCCCAGAAAAAAAAAAAAAAAAAAAAAAAAAAAAAAACCCTCTCTCCCAGACACAGACTGTGCATTGATCTGTTGTTGCCAAGCTGTTGCGCCGCGGCTGCTTTGCAATTCAAGTTTTGGACGGCGCTGCGAGGGGCATCCTGAGGGGCTGATTGGCCCTCATATCCGACCACGCTCATTCACTTTTAATGGGGAGTGGGGGTGTGGGGGCTGCTTTCTTCGCTCCCGGGTTTCTCATGGCAACCAGACACTTACCGCCCTGACGACGGGGCGAGCCGAGGAGCCGAGAGACGAGGCCGAGGCCGAGGCCGAGGGAGCGGATGCCCCTCCTCGTCCTCCGCCGGCCGGCTTTGATGACGAAAATGAAAAGAGGGAATGAAATTTGGGGAACTAAAGGAGCGTTCCAGCCATTTGGACGTAAAACAAGCTTTTCCTGTGGTGCACGCCCGAGGATGTGTGTGTGTGTGTGTGTGTGTGTGTGTGTGTGCTCTTGTATCGTGCAGACAACATGGCAAGTCTTGGTCCTTGGTCTGTAAATCTCTCCCACAGCTCTCGTGTGTGTGCATGTGTGAGATATTGCCTATTTGATGCGGCTCATTAGTAAAAAAAATAACTCACACACACAAATCTCTTGTTCCATCTGCATAGAAAACATAAAATTATAGTCATATTGTATCAGAAATACTCAAGAACAGAGTGCAGATTTTATTATATTTGTCCCCTCAGGCTGCTCTGGCCTCTCTCTGTGTTGTGCAGTTACAATTACTTGCAAAAAATGTAAAAACCAAACCAAAGTGAGAGTGCGATATTAACAAAGAGAGTGCGATTTATTTCTCCTCTTGGGCCTTGTTTCAAAATCTTACTTCACTTTTGGATTTAATTCCTGTGAAATCCCAGACGGAGCTGCGGGAATATTAGTGTCATTTACATCTTAGCGGCGTTTAAACGGCATCGGTAACAAATCCATCTTCTTAAGGGGTCGTTGCACGCAGACCAGTAACTAATCAGCTTAATACAGGCGGGCATTGATTTAACGCCGTTTCTGATCATTACAATCACTCAAAACCGCTCCACTATCCGCAAATGGAAAACACAGATCAATGCATGTGCTTGTGAGTGTGTGTGTGTGTGTGTCTGTGTGTGTTTCCAGACCTGTTTGAAGGAATAGGACACACACTCGCAAAAAAATGTCTTAATACTGTAGATCCTTATCAAATTTCCTGGAGATGTGTGCAGTAAATGTGCAGATTTACGTCTTTGCCTATTTTTGCAGTGCAATTACTGAACGGGCAGATAAGAGGCCGGGCACGCCGAGTGATGTCAGCGACCCGGGCAACACACACACACACACACACAGGCAGGCAGACAGAGGTGGCACGGATGTGACGGAGAGATAAACGCCCGGTGTGGCAGCTCTGCATGTGGTTTTCCTGTGCAGTTCAGCTCGAGAGCAGCGGAGGAGTTTCGGTCCAACGTGACGTATCCTTCATTAGAAAAGCAGTGGCACCAAAATGACTGGCAGGCCTTTGGTTCTGCTCACCGAACGCAAGCAGGTGACGCGTGGTGTGGGGGATTACAGGGGAAGCAGTGAACGTGCCCGTTTATCATTTACACGTCGTTTACCTTCCGGCAGCTCGAGGAAGAGTCGTGCCAGAAAGAGGCGGTGCTCACGCGTAATGATGTACACCAAAAAAAATGAAGACACCTGAAGGAAGTTTTGACACCTAATTCCCCTAAATAGCCTGGATTCTCAAAATACACAACGATGAACTTGCGGTGGTCATTTTTTCCTGAAAATGGCTGTGCAGAGGTGGCGAGTTTTCCTCTTGGATTCATGAAATGCGTCTTAAAAATGTACTTTTCTTACAGCCCGTTCTGTACAAGCCAATCCCTTTGCCAGTGGGGATACACTAATCAATCATTAACTGATCAAAAAATTAACTGAAAGGCATTCTACATGGATTGTGCCTGATTGGTGGGGCGCTATTTCAACTGTCCACTCATGAAAATGAAGTGTATGACATAAAAAGTCCAAGCAGATTTGTCTCAAACATGTTTTTCCCTGCAGCACTACACTCCTGATCAAAATCTTAAGACCAGTTGAGAAATTGCAAGAATTTACATTTTGCACTTTAAAATCTTAAGAAGGTTCTAAGTAGAGCTTCAGAATGCAAAAAGAAGAAATGGGAGTGAGACAAAAGCATGCCGAAACGAATTTTTGAGGTGATTACCAAGAAAGCTTTTTTGCCTTTGCCAACAGGAGGTCATGACAGTGTGGATACCTGACAGAAAATGACACTGAATCCACATTTTTGCCAAGATTTGGGCTTTTAAAGGCTGTGGTCTTAAACTTTTGATCAGCTGATGAACAGCCTATTTCAGTTTAATGGTTGTTTGCAATAAATTGCTTACTCAATTTTTTTTTTGGTCTCATTCCCATTTCTTCTTTTTGCATTTTGAAGCTCTAGTTAGATCCAACAGTGCAAAATGTAAATTCTTGCAATTTCTCAACTGGTCTTAAGATTTTGATCAGGAGTGTATGTTGTAACTTTATAAGTTGCTATGTTAATAATGTAGTTAATTCATCGTGGATTGATTGAAAGCTGCTAAAAGGTGTTATTTACAGTTTAAAAGGAGTAAAAAGATTTGATATTTATGTTTGATATTGGCACTACAGTTGCTACTGATGCGCTAAGTTGACTTTTGAAACTTTTTTGACCTATTTTCTATCGTATTGAACGAGAAACTGCTGAGAGACTGCATTTACCCTAATGCATTGCAGCTAAACCAGGAAGTGAGATGTAGATTTGCCGCGAATTGCGTTTGTTGATACAGTTTCAGTGCCGAACAGATGAGAATGCCAAGTGATATACGGAGAAAAGATAACTTTTTGTGTGTCTTGTATGCACCGAGTATTTCTATATAAAGCTCCATATTCTGTCGTCCTGTCAGGTCACTCTCCACACGCTAAGAGGAATATATTGCCAGAGGGACTTTAATGTGACGTTTTTCTAAGAAAGCCCAGCGAAAACTTATCTCTCCGGTCAGAGGTCGACGTGCAGTCAGCTGATCGCTCCTGTTGCAGCCTCTGCAGCTGAAACAGGAATCAGCTTCACCGCTCCAACATCAGCCAGAGAGACTGAGCACATCACAGCGCCAGACACCCCAACAGCCTCTGCCTGCATGGACAGGTGTGGGCACAGTTGTAAACAGACGGTGTGTGTGTGTGTGTGTGTGTGTGTGTGTGGAGGTTGCGGTGAGCGTGCAGATTGTGAATTAGCTGGCTCAGGACTCGCGGTATCAGTCAGGAAGGGCAGAGACACAGAGAGGAGGAAACTGCAGAGATAGCAGCTTCAATAAATGTTCACCAGTTACATAATACTGACACCAAGGTGTGTGTGTGTGTGTGTGTGTGTGTGTGTGTGGGTGAGAGAGAGAGAAAGATGCGCACACACACACACACACTTGGACAGAGTGTGCTGTTTTCTCTCTATTTTAAGAATTTACCAGCAACGTCGCTTTAGTGTCCCGAAATGACCTTCTAATCCAGTCGCCTTCAGTATGTGTGTGTCAGGGTGGAGAAAGGTGTGTGTTGTGGCGTTTCTGAAACACACACACACACTCTGTGGTTCTACATAGGCTTGATAAGTGCATTTTTTTTAACATTTTTTTTTTCAACACTCTGTAGTCGTGTGTAGCTCATGGCATCGACGCTGCCCGGGTTGCGGGTTTGTTCCCTACCCGTGCTCAAACCTCCTGCACCCCGTGGGACCGCGGGACGTCCCGACACACACACACACACACACTGCACGGTGTGTTAAGGTGTCCCGCTTTCGCCTGGGGATGTATGGAGAGCTGTCTGTGCGGGACAGAGCCTCTAATCTTCCGGCCTGGTGACTCTGATCACGAGAGCGGGGACTCTCACACAGGGATTAGGCCGCTACATGGGCCGCAGGGGACGGGGTTTGAACAAAATGTTCCCAGCCGCCGTCGGGCCGAGATCAAAATCTGAGCGCCAGTTCAAGCTGTGGGCCTAATTACACTGTTATGATATGGATTTGGATTGGGCTGGGTAGCCTGAACCACACTTTTTTGATACCAATTTTATAAAATCTAGTTACAAAAGCAATTTTATAACGTCTCCGGATGTAAAATAGTGTTTTTCCTGCATTCCTCTATGACATGTGGCATTAGACAGCCAATCACCAGCATTATTAGATCTTGGTACAAGCATGCCGCATGCTTATTGGCTCACTGACGCTGATGAGATTTACTTTTTAGGACATTTTGTGCCAAATTTAGTTTTTTCGATACTCGATAGTACTGGAGCAATTCGGTCGATGCCATAAAAGGATCCACGTTGGGATTGGAGGCGCTTTACTGTTGGCCTGAGTGTCTGAAATCACATTACTTCAGATTTGCATGCAAGTACAAACACTAATGATAACGATGATGCATAAAGACGAGCAATTTGTGTTCAAGATATCTGTCGAAAAACATATTTTAAAACTTGTTTTCAAAGAGTTTGCTTCACATTCAGGACGCAGGAGTTCTTCAGTCCAGGGGTTTGAGCCGGGTTTCGACATGTGGCTTAAATGCATCATATCTTTCTAATAACTATAACATCCCAGCTGGTTATCCGCTGCTGTTTGCTGCTGTTGTTGACGGTTGTGCAAATGCTGCTGCTCACTAACACGACACCACCAGCTCCATCATGACGGCAGACTCTTTAACATGTTGCATTCAACGTTTTTTTTTTTTTTTTTTTTTCTGTGTTTCGGCTCTCTGACGCGGCACCGTCAAAACCCACAGGAGCGAGGAGATCAAGCGGTCTCATGAGGAGGCGAAAACACACGTATGTCGGTCACGCTGCAGAAGTAAAGGCAGATAAACCACCATCTGAAAAAAAAAAAAAAAAAAAGAAATGCTAATTTAATACAAACATCATGCGGCATCTGTTTTTGCCTCTTTATGCCTCTGTTTGATCTCCATAATCAGGCTTAAAGAGCCATATTGGTCCTGTTTCAGTCACAAATATTAGTGGAGATTAGAGGATATGTTTCGGTACAGTGGCGTAGAAGTTAAAGGTGCACTACGCTCAAATTGCCGAGGGTCAGTTGAAGTTTCCAGCTGACAAAAACATGGAGTAAGCGTGTAATCCATCAGTGTGTCAGTCCGAATGTGAAAACCAGGCACACTCATGCATGAATTTACATACTTATTCTTTTTTCTTTTTTTTTTTTTTTACTGGTCAGTTGAGTTTAAAGGGACCAACACTTTAGTCAACCTTCGACAGTTTTGCCAAGTGCATCTTTAAGGCTGACTGGCCTAATTCTGCTATGATCCTCTAATCTATTTTAATATTAAAAGCTTCCCTACATGTAAACTACAGTGGTGGAAAAAAGTTTTCGGACACCCTTAAAATTTTACACAATCTCACAATCTCAAATATTATCATGAAATATTTGTGGAAAAATCTTTTTTGTGTTTCAAAAAGGTGTGGCTGCATTAGACAGATACAAACAAATACAAATTATATTTTTTTGTTTATTGTTTACAAGAAAAACGAACAAAACTAGATTCTTGACAGTTGAATCTTTATCTTCAGGCATGTTTCCTGCGTTAGGTTCCTTGTTTTAGTCATTTTTATGTCTGAAGAACTTTCAAATGTGCTGCCTTTATACAGACACCAAGCTTGGCGACAAAAATTGTGTCTTTTAATAAAAAGAACGACCTTCATCACTGGTACCAAAATGACCCAATACTCAAAATTTCTTATGCATTTTTATGGAACCAATCAATTTGAAGTTTTTAATGGCTTTTTTAGGATTTGTTTAGTATTTTGGCTGTTACTGTACTAAAAGAAATTGCACTTAAAAGACCTAAAGAGTGATTTGTTAATGCAATATTTCACAATGCATGGGGTGTCCGAAAACTTTTTTCCACCACTGTAGAAACAGAGGGAATGTTTTTTTTTTTTTTTGTTCGGCCCAGCATATCCTTAAGAAAATTAACTCCGGCTTTTTTAAGGATAAATCTAAAATCATCATATTTTTGGTATTAACGCACAGATTGCAAGACCGAGTCATTTTAGCGAACGTACACGCCAGGAGAGTGTCCACGAGCTGGAACCGTCGAGATTTTCAGCTTTTTCTAAGCCGTCCGAAACATTTTCTGTTCACACTTACGCAGCCGATATTTGTGACTGTCGACCAGAAGCCAAAATCTTCCAAACCCAAAAAACCAAACCCCCCCAAAGCGGTGCCGCGTCGGATGGCCGACACGCCCACGTGTTTTGCTGTGTGTCTTAAATGCCATGCCGTGTTCTGTTCTGATACCGATGTGCCTCATGTTCATGCTGTGACTCATTTCTCATGCATTTATTAATTTGCTTTTGTTGTGTGCATCCATTTTGACATTGCTTCTTTCTTTTCTTTTCTTTCTTTCTTTTTTTGTTTTGCTCCTGTTTTTTCTGCATGTGCCCTCTCGTCTGTAGCTTTGTACCAATGGCTAGAAGCAGACCGCCAAGGCAGGGACCCCGATGCGGCGACCACAGGTAAAAACACCGTCACCTGCACCCCCTTCCCCTCCCCCCACCACCGACACAGCGGCGCACTCGCCTCCTCCTCCTCCTCCTCCTGCCGCCCTGCCTCTCCTTAATCCCCCTCCACCCAGATTACGCTCCTCAATCCACCTCATCCTCTTACTTTCACCTTCTCCACGGCCCGCTCCCTGCCTCTGCCTCGCACTTTCCCTGCCGCTCGTCTTCCTCCCCTCTTCCCTCGCTCTGCGGCGGGCCGACTCCTCCCCCCCGGTGCTCGCCGCGGTAAATGGGTCAGGTTTCTCTGAGCTCGTTATCCAAATGAGTCTCTCTCTCTCTCTCTCTCTCTCTCTCTCTCATCCTCCCTGTTTGCAGCTCTCACTATTTTTACCCTCGCCGCTCGCCTCTCTCGCCTCGGCCCCGATGAAAGGGATCCAGCCGCCCTGGTTCTCCGCCACCTGTTTGTTGTTTTGTTTGTTGTTTTGGATGCGTCATAGTTTGCAAAAATGTACTCGGGGTGGAGTGGGGGAGGAGGAGGAGGAGGAGGAGGAGGGGGGGGGGGGGGGGTGATAATGGAAGTATAAATGGGGCGGATGGCTGAGAGAAAATGGGGCGGTGATGACAGAGAGATGAAGGTGTTTAGAGCTTCTCCCCTCCTCTCCTGTCCCCCTTTTTCCCTTTCAGTTTAACTGTCATCCCTTTTTTCATGTCGGTAGCGTTCCCGTCCTCTTTCTGTTCCTTCTCCTTTCCCTTTTGTTTTGTTTTCTTTTTGTTTTGTTTTCTTTTCGCTTTCCATTCTGTTTTTTCAGTTCCCTTTCATTTCCCTTCCTTTCCCCTTTCCCTTTCCCTTTTCTCCTTCTCCTTTTCTTTTTCTTTTATTTTCTTATATCTGATGTTTCCTCATCTCTTTTTCTTTTTTGTTTCTTTTTCTCTTTCCTTATTCCCTCCCTTTTCTTTCCTTTCCTTTCCTTTCCATATTCCTTTCTTCTTCTATTCCTTCTCCTTTCCTTTCCTTTCCTTTCCTTACCTTTCCTTATTCCTTCCCTTTCCTTCTCCTTTCCTTTCCTTTCCTTACCTTTCCTTATTCCTTTCCTTCTCCTTTCCTTTCCTTTCCCTTCCTTATTCCAATCCATTCCATTCCTTCCCTTCCCTTTCCTTCTCCTTTCCTTTCCTTTCCATATTCTTTTCTTATTCTAATCTTTGTCCTTTCCTTTCTTTATTCCTTTCCTTTCCTTTCCTTTCCTTTCCTTTCCTTTCCTTTCCTTTCCTTTCCTTTCTTTATTGCTTTCCTTTCCTTTCCTTTCCATATTCTTTTCTTATTCTATTCTTTGTCCTTTCCTTTCTTTATTCCTTTCCTTTCCTTTCTTTTCCTTTCTTTATTCCTTTCCTTTCCTTTCCTTTCCTTTCCTCCTCCTTTCCTTTCCTTTCTCGTCTGTCAGCCTCTGTCTGTCACGGTTTTCTTGTCAAAACTGTGGACCTCACAGGGCTCCCAGCCAATGATGCTGATGATGATCTCTGTGTGTGTGTGTGTGTGTGTGTGTGTGTGTGTGTGTGTCCAGTGAGTGGGAGGGATGTCTTCCTGAATTAGTGTTGACATCAACTCGACCGTGCCACGGAAACACAGCGTCCGTTTAGACAATGTCAAGCAATGCAGATTCACTTGCACACACACACACACACACACATTCTCCCTTTCTCTGTACAGCTCAGACTGTCAAGACGTGACCTTGAAACAAATTTTTCGGCGCTTTCCTGTCATGCCGTGTTCTCCGAGCCTTCTGAAATGTCAGCTGGCCTTTTCATTATTCATCTGTCGTTTCTTCTCACCTTCTCACCCTCTCTCTCTCTCTCTCTCTCACACACACACACACACACACACACTTAGAGAATCAATTCCATAAGCTGCCAAGAAAAAAAAAACAACCCTTTGCTCACAGCTGGTCTGATGTATCATTCCATCACCTCTCACCCGGAGCTGTGATTTCTTCTCCTCCGCTCCAGTTTTGTGTTTCTGCTACATCTCCCATGATGCTTTGCTGCTCCCTGCCTCTATTCCAGCTTGCATTTGACCTCTCTGACCTCCTGCTGCTGCTGCTGTCTGCCCTATAATCGTCTTCCCAGCGTGCCGACCTCAGATGATCTGTATGTGTGTGTGTGTTTCCAGGCCTGAAATGTGTGTGTGTGTGTGTGTGTGTGTGTGTCCACTTGCATTCCACCAGATGTGTGTTCATTATAATGCTCTCACATGTAGCCGCCTTGTTCTTTTCCAGATTTAATTGCGTCTCTGCAAAAGCAAAGAAAATGACGATATTCTCTGTTTTATATTCTCTTATTTATCGTCTTATCGATCAGGATTTTGGCCGATTCAAATGCAGCGATCGGCTAAAAGAAATAAACACAAGGGATCGTTCTAACTTCAGAATGAATTGATATGCAAATGCACTGAATAAATTAATTAACCTGGACTTTGGACACTTTTGATCAATAGTGTTATTTTTAAAGTATTGTTTCAATCATGCATTACAGACTGGAAGGGTAGTTTTACATTAGTGCATGCAATTATTTAACGTTAAGTGAAATTTTGGCGAAAAATACTGCATGTAAATGTTGACTTGAATCGCAGTTTGCAAACCGAATCGTTGCAAAAAATCGCTCTTATATCACATCGGCAACGAGGGAATTATAAAAAGGGTTGGGTCCTGAAACGCGGTGCCAATAGGGCACCGGTTCCGACGTAAACGGTAGTAACGACACCGAATAAGAACAAAAATTTCGGTGCCTCATTTTGGTGCCGCCCCCTGGTGTTCCAGCGTCAACTTGCGGTTGTTGAATGTGACCTCAGCGCCGCTACTCTGCACACTTGTTGATCAGAACTGATAGTGAGAGGATCAATAAAGACGCACATTTCACGTCTAAGGAGGATCCAGACTCTGCAACATGCAATATATGCCTTAAAGCAACGTCATGCAAGGGAGGTAACACGTCGAATTTAATGAAACATCTGGCGACACATGGAGTTTATTTCAAAGCCGAACAATGCACCGTGTTTGATAATCAGCGGTCCCCAATCACTGGTCCGTGGACCAGTACCGGGCCGCGAGACATTCCCGACCGGGCGGTTGCGCACAAATGGCATGAGTTTATTAGCACCATATGTTACTTGTATTTATATTGTTTAAATATTTAAGTTAACATTGTGTTCAATTTGGCCCTGGAAATAAAAGGGTGTTGTTTTTTGACAAAGTGTGTGCGTTTTCGTTTTTTTAAAGTACCGGTTCGAGAACCGTTTAAGCACCGGAACCGTTTAAAAAATCGGATAAAACCCAATCCTAATTATAAATTGAATTTCTGTCACACCAAAGCGCCGAGACTTCCTGTGATCGTTATTCATCGCCGTGAGTCTGTGTGTCAGTCAAGCCGTTCTGCATCACATTGAGCTGCTATTGATCCCACAGTAGGTTTCCACCCCGGTGTGATCAATGTTTAAACTTTGGAAACCATCGCGCTGCCCCTCCTCCTCCCCATCCTCCTCCTCCTCCTCCCGTAACCTCCTGACCTCATTTCAACCCCGAAAAAAGGCGCAAACTGCCCCGCGGTCGATGCACCGCCGGTCCCTGTAACGGCTCCATTCACTTATCTGAAATCAATCTCCGTTCGTCTGCGGCTCTGTCGGCGAGCCGGTCGCCAGAAGGAAAATGAAATGGCGTGTGGATTAGCAGTGAAATTTAATAGTCCACAGAGAGCCGTCCTTTAGCCACAGAGCCGACCCCGGCCTCAGAGAGAACCGTGCAGCCGATTTGAGATCCCCGCCTGCTTTTAGAGCGCGTTTATCTGTAGTTTTACTGAGGCGAGGGGTGAGAAACAAAGAATGATTCCCTCTGTGGATCACTAACACACCTCGTTATCGTTTGCATTATTCTTTAGTCGCTGCATTGTGTTTCCTCATTACTATTCTGAGAGAAACCAAAGGGAAAATGATTCCCCGGCTCAGGGGTTTTCAAACTTTTTCATGATCCTCGACCCATAAAATTGACTTTTGTGACGCTGCTAAAGCCCTATTTTGAAGTGATTTTTTCTTTTTTCTTTTTTTTTTTTTGCTTTGGGACGCTATTATGGATTTATTTTGGTCGTGTTTTGTTTTCAGTTGTTCAGATGTCACACTTGAATAACCACAAATAGATTCCAAGTGGTGCCGTGCAAAACAAATCCAATTTAACGAGGCGTTTCGTCTCATATTCAGTGTTAAAATCTGTTGAAAGTGGGAGACCAAAAAAAAAAAAAAAAAAATTGCCAGTGGGCTGAGATAATCCGACTCGGTTCCTCTGCAGATTCACTTGTTTCACGAGTTTTTTTCTGGAACAAGCATAAATATGTCGAAACAAGGCAGAATAAATCGGATTAGCACACTACGATTAAGAAAATGACACTTGATTCAAGGAGATTCTGGAAACAACAAGTGGGATTATCTCATCCCACTTGTTTTATTCATTTATTTATTTATTTATTTTTGCCTTGTTTGAAGAAAAACAAGATTTTAAGATGCAGCATAAGACCCAACACCTAGTTAAGATGGAAATTTGTCGCAGTGTGACGCCTAAACACATTTTTAAAATAATCCCCATACATTTTTGTGAACAGTTTCTATTGAATGAAATGAAATGGTAACACTTTACAATAAGAGTACACCAATTAACGTTAGTTAATGCCATAATAAACATTAAGTAACAGGTAATAAACATTAAGTAACAGGTAATAAACATTAAGTAACAGTTATCTAACCGTTAACTAATGTGTCTAAGAATCATGTACTAATGTTGTTAATGCTAAGGTATTAATTTATATGTTATTTAAGGGTTATTGTAGATATTATTAACATTAGTAAATGCCATAATAATCATTAACTAACAGTTAATTAACCATTACGGCATTAACTAATGTTATCACTGCAAAAACGGAAAATCTTACCAAGATTATTTGTCTTATTTCTAGTCAAAATATCTCATTACACTTAAAATAAGACATGATCACCTCAGAAATAAATTGTTTTTAGACAATTGTCTCTTGTTTCAAGTGAAAATTTGCTTGAAACAAGTGAAAATTTGCTTGATTCATTGGCAAAATTTGCCAGTGGAAAAAGTGAAACTTCACTTGAAATAAGTGAAAATTAGCTAGAAACAAGAAACAAATTTTGCCAATGAAACAAGCAAATTTTCACTTGAAACAAGAGACAATTGTCTAAAAACAAGTTACTTCTGAGGTGATCATGTCTTATTTTAAGTGTAATGAGATATTTTAACTAGTAATAAGATATTTTTGACTTGAAATAAGACAAATAATCTTGGTAAGATTTTGAGTTTTTGCAGTGTAACTAACATTAATTGTTGTACTCTGTGTACTCTCTAAAGTGTTGCCAATGAAATTAAGTGAAACTGGAAGCCCCTTATGGAGCCCTGAATGTTGCAGGACCCCATTTTTTGGCCAAGTCATGCTGAACAACCACGAAAATGATCCGCCGCCGGAGAAATGGCCCATCATGCCTCGACCCTGCAGCTCTCCTCCTCAGATGCAGTAAAATGAAAAACAAATGGCTTTATTGTCACACGGAGTCAGCTGCCTCCTGAGCCGTTCCTCATATCTGCGGAGAAACACGGTGTTGAATTTTCCGAGCAATTTCACACGGGCCTTTCTCGCTTTACATTTACGGGGCTTTTTGCTGACGCTCTAATCCGGAGCGACTTCGACAGCAGAACAAGCTCCGGGTTCCTCGGCGTCGGGGGCGATAGTGTGACGGTAATTCAGCGCCGTGAAGTGGGGACGCTGCAGCTCGTGTGATGGTGTCGTCTGCACTGAAAGAAATAGATGCAGTGAGAAAGGGCGTCGTTTTCGCTGCTGTTGTTGCTCCCAGCTCTGCAGCTGAGTCGTGTGCAGCTGCTGGAAACATGACCACCATTAGACACAGTTTGTCACCGGTCACAAACGATGAAGTCTGGCGGGGGGGGGGGGCTGGGTGACTCTGGATCACGCTGCGTCCGCCCATCAATCATAATATTTCTGTAATTTAAGGTCAAAATCTCAACCTTAGAATCGTCTGCACCTTTACACTTCCAGTCAGTATCGATCAAACTTGATGTAGCTGAGGATAAAGCGTCTTGTTGCTGAATCCTGACCAGAAACTCAATAAAACCCTACATTTAATAATATAATATTTAATACTACTAGATGTACTGTAGTCTACTTAGTGCCTGCCGTTTTTCAGATTAAGATGGATAGATGGATGAAATATCTCAATTAAATGAGGTTTCATCAGTCAAACTCATCCATGAACAATCCAAAATTAAATTTAAATGCCACTTTAATCAATTCTGTCACCGATCTATGCCTTAAGACTGCATATTATATCCAATATCCATTAAAACAAGAAGAAAAAACTCAAAATCTGAAACCTGAAGCCACAAATCCATCTCAGGTTGTGATTTTTTCCAAAGCGTCCCTGCATCATCTCATGGTGGATTAAAATCTTGTTTCTTGTTGTCGGTGTTTAGCCCAAACCAGATTTACTGAAGGTGTTGCCCCACCATGCGCGCATAATTGTTTTCTTGTCTTTTTTTTTTTTTTTTTTTTTTTATTAGAGGCTGACAAAATGAGGAGGCGCTATTTGCCGGCGTGACTGACAGAGACATACAAACGTGGGCTTATTTGAACTCTGCGTGTGTGTGTGTGTGTTTCCTTCGGTTTGTGTGTCGATATGGGGGGGATAGAGGGAAACGTAGAACAGCCCGGCTGCTGACAGAGAAGAATTTCATGCATGCAGCCGCACTTTCAGAGCAGAATGGCTGTCAGTGAATGCCTCATACAATGCCGAGTGCAGTCATCCCCCCGATAAGCGTGTTCCCCGTCTCTGCTCGCACCGTTCAGGCCACCGTCTCCCTCTAATTTCTCTTTGATGTGTGACGCAAATTGATTTTTTCCTTTCTCATTTCTTTCTGCAGGGATGTAGAGGAGGGTGAACCCGGCTTAGCTTTATTCATAGTTATTTCTACTTTGCAGAAAAGTGTTTGCTCATCGTTACAGGCTGGTGTAAATATTCCTGAGAGAATCTGTCCTCTTAGAGTCCAATAGACTTTGATTTAGCTGATCAGATTGGCAGATTTTTACCCCCCCAAAAAAAGAAAGAAAAAAAAGGAAAGGTTTTGGACCTCCTAGAGACCCTGGGAATTTTTAAAAGTCTGTTCCACACAGGAAAGTCTTGGGACAAGTCATGGAATATCATCAGCCTCAATCGAAAAAAGTCACAAAGTAGTTATTCAGCAAACGTAATATTTATTCTCCATTATGATCATGTTATTTTAACGCCCTCTGCAGAATTAAACAGTACTTTGTTACTGATAAATAATATGATATATAATAGATAATCTGGCAGTGTGGTTAAACTTTTGGGCAAGGAAAAAACATGTTCGTCATGGAAAATCTGGGAGCACAATGTTTGATTTTTGATCTGTTTGCCTTGTGATGATCCAACAACTGAGGGTCGTGCTTTACTCTTATTACTTATGCACACTTTCTCACTCTATTTTTTTATTTTATTTCTCTTTCTAGGGGAAAACTTTGAGCAGAGCCCCCTCAAGAGGACGTTCAAGTCCAAAGTGCTCGCCCACTACCCCGAAAATGTGGAGTGGAACCCTTTTGACCAGGATGCAGTCAACATGGTAGGTGACCACTCGGTCGGGGGGTGGGGGGGTGGGACAGACATGGGGTGGGGGGGTGGGAGTACATGGAGAATAAACGGGACTATTGAGTCCAACAATCCCAGCAGCAGCAGGGCATAGAATCAGCCTGTGGGATCACTTACAGGGCAAACGAAGGGGCGCAGGGGATTATTTATAATGGGGCTCAGGGGGTGCAAACACACTCTGACATTACAGTTTTAAAGAAACAGCCATGCATTCTGAGCAGAGAGGCCCTGGATTAAGACACACGGCGCGTTCTCGGGGAATCCTGGGTAACGGCGTGACGATAAATCCCCTCCCGTCTCTGTGGATTTACCCGAGGAGCTTCGCGGGGCTGGTGCATCGAACGCCAACTCTCCACTGCCGCGTGGTCTCGTCGTAGCTTCAGATGTTTCGTGAGCAGGAGCGGAAGTGGATTAAGACGCATGCAAAAGCAGAATTGAGGCTCGAGTCGGCAAGGAGAAAAGACGCTGAATAACCATCGGATGTCATTGTTCAATAACAGAAATGAAATGATGTTGTCCGCCTTCCAAGACTCACACGCCAAAATTAGGCCTTTGAAGTTATGAAAGGAAAAGCATGGCCTTCGAAGTACTTGTTTTTTTTTATTGAATTGAATAGATGCGATGATGCAAGGCGAGCTCTACATTTTACGTAGGCAGTTCGAACCTCAGTGCAACTTTGAGGCCATGTAATACGATAAATTTACCAATAAATCACCATGATCTTTAGGACCGGGCTGTGACCTCTGACCTCTGTTCTTAGTGTTGTTGTAATGAGAGACTGGCGGGGTGGAACGTCAATGAAAACGCTGTGTTTTAGTCAGGATGGGAAATTGTGACACCAAATAAGCAGGAGGTGAAATATGCGTGCTAACGTAAACGGTAGGGCTGGGCGATTATGGCAAAAATCAAAATCACGATTAATTGAACATTTTACCTCGATTATGATTAATAAACGATTAATCCCGGCCCCCACCCCCGTCAATTTAAAACAAATCACTGAAAGGAACACACAAGCACACACAGATGAACAATTATTTCATTATTTATTGAAATCAAAACACACAGCTGTTTTACTTTTACAATTAAAAGTAACTTTCTTACAAAAGTGGAAAATAAACAACTTGCTATTCTGGTAACTCTGCTAATTTGGGTCACCGAAATCACCGACATCGGCAGGATTACGTCGGTTAGCGGCCCTAAATGTCGGTTTTGATTATTTTTTCGATGAATTGCCCAGCCCTAGTAAACGGTGTCGCCTGCTTTTTTTAGTGGGCTGCCCCGAGTCGGTGGCGATTTCTGAGGATGCAACGGCGATTTCAAAAACTGTCTTAGGACCAGGATTTCTTGACTTGACAGCGACTCACAAATGGAAACAACGAGGCCTCTTTGTTTGCTCTGAGCCGATTTCGTCTAACAAGACCTTGGAAGGTGTCGGAAAGTCCTTTGAATTTGGTGTTTAAGTGACTGTGTCCGGTCCCGAGAGAGAGAGAGAGAGAGACAGAGAGAGAGAGAGAGAGAGAGAGAGAGAGGGGGTCCTTGCTTGATCAGGTTCTGCTGAAGGTGCTGAACTGTCAATAGAGCGACCTTGAAAACAACAACTGGAGCGTCTCTCTCTCCACGGGGAGCTAAAGGGTGTGCGGTAGTGTCAGGTTTCCATGGACAAGGTGTTTTTTTGTGTGTATGTGTTTGTGTGTGTTCGTTCATGTGTATTTCAAACATGTACAGTGCATATTTGTGTGTGTGTGTGTGTCTGCACGTGTGTAAGATCATTCACATGCATCTGTATTTGTTCATTTCTGTGTTTTTGTGCTCATTTCCATGCAAACCTGTTTTTTTACTTGTGTGCATGTTTGCATCTGCATCTCCATATGTATTCATGTACAAATTAGAGCTTGTTTGTGTGCATGTGTGTTTGTACCTGTGTGTGTGTGTGTGTGTGAGTGTGTGAGCCGAAGCCACGCGGCCCTGGAGGCGAGGTGTTGGCCGTTGGGTGCCGGGTGTCTCCGGCTCTCGTGATGCAAGGTCACCGCTCATTTTTCCACCTGCCCTGGCGTCAGCGCTGCTGAATTATTCAACTGCGGCTTCTCGGCTTACGTCGGCATGGAAACCAGCCATTCTGCAGCACTGCGGGCTCTGAAATCGAACACCAGGCAGATTGCGAGGGGACGTGGGTGATGGGAGAGAGACCCAGACGTATCATCTCTCTCTCTCTCTCTCTGTGTCTTCGACCTCGGTGAAGCCCCTCGTTTTCCCTCTTTCCTGTCGTCATCACATCCACCTCCCTCTTCCACTTCCGCATCCCCTCATCCCACCATCATCTCCTCCTCTTGCTCTTTGGCTTCTCCTCCGAAGCTTCCCCTTCCCAGTTCCTCCACTTCCCACCGGGAGGTGTGAGACGAGGAAGAGCGAGGGAGGAAGACGAAGGGGGAGGACGCAGAGGCCGAAGTGAACTCACACCTCCTTTGCCTCGAGGTCCGGCCACAAAGCCCCCGCTGATGATCACTTTTCACATCCCAGTCCTCTTCTCCCAACCCCCCACTTCCTTATTCTCGGTTTTTAATCTGTTTCAGTTCCTTCGAAGAGTTTATTTCAGTGCAATAAATTCTTCATTTCAGAGTAGACATGAATCCTTGTAGTTTCCAGCCCCGCCTTTAAGAGCCGCTAACTCCAGCCTGGGTTTCAGTGGAGACTTTTAGTGAACCATTATGGTCTGTAGAGTGTTTAACCCTATAAAGCCATTTGTGTCATATATGATGCACATTTTCAATTCCGTTTTTCATTTTCAGTTTAATCAATACTATTAAACCAAAATACTGTTGTATACTTTTGAACCCTTCCCCTGTTCACCCTGGACCATACCATTGGCACTTCAACTACATATCATATACACCAGAAAAGTCGTGTAATAACATATTTTTTGATTTTTCTTACATATATTTTGTTATAGGACTAAATAAAGGGTTCAGTTTCAAAAAATTGGAACTTTCTGCCAATTCTTTCATAGTTCAGGCTTTATAGGGTTAAAGGGAAAAAAAATTAAAATTATATTTGTATCTGGTACTCTCTGTTTGTTTCCCTCAATCCCTGACAAAGAAAGTTTCACCTGCAAGCCTCCATCATGCACGTATTTTCCAAAAACATCGGCCAGCTCTGATCCAGTATAAGCTCTTGTGCACACGAGAGGATTTTGTGGAAGTGGGCTTTGCAGTTAGATTTGAGGAAAAGTCCGTGTGTTTGGGAAGTACGACCGGATACCAGAGACTTGGGTTGTATAGCATGACAGCCTTTGAGAGCGTTTTGCTGCTGGAAGAGTTTAGATTACACGCTCAATTTTTTGGAATCCACGTTTACCACGAAGGTTTGCCCGTAAAAACTTTCTTTCTTTTTAGTTTCGCTTTCTCAAAGACGTTTGACCTCAGATCCGTGAAGCCTCTCGAACGATCCAGTTGATCTCATTTCAGCTCTACGTGGACAGCCATATCCTGGATGGACACGAAATATTGGGATTTTTTTTTTTTTTTTTGCTGAGGAGTGCTGGGTCAGCCCTCTGTGCTTCTCTAATTGGGGACGAAGGGTCACGTCTTCATCTGGAGGATATCAATCGAAACTTAGCGAGATCACTTCTTTCTCTCTGTAGCTCTCTCTCTCGGTGAGGGATCTGGGGGATTCATTTTCCTGTTACGCGTTCACTCTTGGTGTGTATCGCTTGTTGTAAAGGGTTGATGAGCCTTTTGACACAATTAGGATCATTCCACTGGATTTTTGAGTTTCATTTTTTCCTTGAAAAAAGGAAGAATAGGAGAAGGCTACAGCATGTCAACATTTCATGTAAAAAAGGTTCATACCATGACAAAAGAAGGTGCTCATTGGACTTACGGGGAAAATATTTCCATGAGAATGTACAGAAAATCGAAGGCAACTCTTCTTGTGCATAAAAAGCCTTTAATTGAAGTGGCTTACATGATTAAAAAGCTCCAACATGTTTCGGCCACAGCATCAGGAAGAGTTCCAACCACTTCGATTAAAGGCTTTTTATGCACAAGAAGAGTTGCCTTGGATTTTCTGTGCGTTTTCATTTTTTCCTGTTGAGTCAGTCTGCAGATTCACGCAGCGAGAGTCCTCGGTTAACCTCTGATGTGAGATCAAGCCGACGGAAGCTGATTGTGAATGTTCGACAGGAACCTCAGCGCTTTTCTGTTACTGTAAACGATAAATCGTGTTCTGCCGCCGCCTCTTGTTCGCTTTTCTCCAGGAGAGCACAAACAGGAAAAAACCAGAGCGGAATCAGGTCACTTTGTGCTGCGACTCCTGAGTAAATTGTCTCATGGATACGCAGGGCACGGCAGACATATGAGTGTTTATTCCTACAAGAACATCGGGTCCTGTCTGCTGAAGCCGAACGTCGCGTCGTTTAGAGACCGCGGACGCGTCACGGCGGCAAAATGCGACGCGTTCTGTGTTTGATCTCATTACTTTCGGCTGTTCGGTGGGGTTTCGGGGTGAAACCTAACTTTTTTTTGTTTTTCCTTTTATAAGACCAAAATGTACACCGTGGCGTTGAGCAGAGGCAGATGGAGGCTGAGTTTGTTGGGGGAGAGATGATCTCGTCAGGACCGATAAGTGATTCACTGTCGCCTTGCGTAATCCAATCAGAGCCCTGCAGGCCACTGGGCTGGAGAGTGTGTGTTTTTCGGTGTGTTTTTGTCTGTGCATGCTCTCTGGAAATGTGCACAAAAACATAAATGATGCAAATCCTCCAAGCTGGATGGATGTTACTCCTCTCTTTACGTTTTAATATGGGTGCTTGTTAGCAAAATAAGGGTATGGGGGTTGCAGTTTAGCCTGAGAAAGTTAGTGGAGTATCCTCACAAATTTCACAATATTTATACATATATTAATGCATGGGTTTGTTTATGTGCACATAAATAATCTATAGAAGGTCATGCATATGTATGTCGCGTGCGTCGGAGAGGGAGAAAGCGCTAACACACTTCAAGGCCTCCTTATCTGTGTGAGCGCCGTGCAGCGCTTGTTTCCCCTCAGCCCTCGGCGCCCAAATAAACATAATGGGGCTAATAAGCCATATTTATTCCAGGCTGCTGCTGACTGGGTGTTTATATAAACAGTTTATGCTTATTAGGCATGGGGCCTGGCTGTGAAACCGTGACGCATGTGCGCACACACACACACACACACACACACACACACACTGAGAGGCATAGTTACACAAACACACACTGCGAAAATATATTTAAACATGTGAATCTTAATTTGGCAGGAGAAGGTACAAATCTGTCATTTATTTTATGGATTTTCTTGACTCAAGTGTCATTTTTTTTTTTTAATACTAATTGAGGCTTTTGCTTTATTCTGCCTAGTTTCAAGATAAAGACAACTGACAAATAATTTCTTAAACAAATGAAACTACATGCATGCCTTGGTGTAATTGATGATTTTTAACCACATATTGAAGACACTTGTATAGAAAGGCCCAACCAGGGACTGGGGTCGCAAATCGGCTATAAACTCCTTATACAATGCAACGGTTTCATGTTTTATGACTTGATACACTGTTTTTTTGTATTGTCCCTGTTAAATAAAATAAAATAAATAAATGCAAGTGAAATGGGAGGACACTCATTATACCCTGAACCTCCACCAAGGCTCCCAATTCCATTTCTTTAGTCTCTGTAAAGATTTATGTTCATTGTTCATGTAGCTCCTCACATGAATGTCGCATAGTAGTTATGACTGAGAAAAAAAGAAAAAAAAATTGTTTACTGGCAGAAATCCCAGATCCGGATTACAACCAAAATCTAATTAGCTGATCCTTGGCCCGGGGGCGATCACCGACTTTCATCCAGATCCATTTTTGAGATATCGTTGCTTCCAAGCGTGTGGACAAACCCGTGGGTGAAAACAGAACCTCCTTCCAAACTAATTGTGGAGGTAAACTGTCGGTAGAAAGTGACTGGATTCATGAATTTGTTTGAGTGGAAATGTTTCTGTAAGATCAGTAAGTGAGGTGACTAACTGGCGTCTTCCTCCCCCCTCTCTCCAGCTCTGCATGCCCAAAGGCCTGTCATTCCGGACGCAGGCGGACCAGCGCGAGCCGCAGTTCCACTCCTTCATCATCACGAAGGAGGACGGCTCTCGGACCTACGGCTTCGTCCACACCTTCTACGAGGAGGTGACGAGCCCGCAGATCTGCTCGGCCATGCAGACGCTCTACCAGATGCACAACGCGGAGCACGCCTCCGCCAACCCCCCTTCCTCCTCGTCCTCCTCCTCCTCCTCCAGTATGGACTCTCTGGCGAGCAGCTTGGACGAAGCGGACTCCCCCACCTCGTCCTCGTCCTCGTCCTCGTCGCGAGGCGGCGGCGGCGGCGGCGGGTACGACGCGTCGCGGGACACCCTGTACGTCTCCAAGGCGCTGTGTCTGATCACGCCCATGCCCTTCATGCACGCCTGCCGCCGCTTCCTGTCCCAGCTGCACCGGGCCGTCACGGCCGCCACCGCCCCGCCGCTGCCGCTGGAGAGCTACGTCCACAACATCCTGTACGAGGTGCCGCTGCCGCCGCCGGGCCGCTCGCTCAAGTTTCACGGCGTGTACGAGCCCGTCGTCTGCCAGAGGCCCGGCCTGAGCGAGCTGCCGCTGGCCGACTTCCCCCTGGGCGACGCCTTCAGCCTGCTGGGAGTTGAGAACCTGGTCCAGCTCTTCACCTGCACCCTGCTGGAGATGCAGATCCTCCTCTACTCACAGGGTAAGCGCGGCGACATCCGTTAAGTGTCTTCAATCTTCACAGTTTGTTCCACTGCTCGACCAAAATGCAGCTTGGAATCAGATTTCTACTCAGTGTGATGTTGTGAACAATAGCAGGGTTAGTTCTCCATACACGACCTGAGTTTGGCTTGATGGCGGCGCTAGAGGAAAGGTCATGGGGTCACAAAGATCAAAGTGGTTCTTCCTCCTCCGACACATGAGAATCACTAATTCTGACCCCGGCCTGCCTTGGCGAGCAGATGATGATGGTCACAGGAGGTTGAGTCTGTATGTCTTTCAGTCTTTGACAATCCATCCGTCCTTCAAGATGTGAATGAAGCATTAACTCTCCTGTTGTGTTCATATTTACGAACATCTTTTATGTTTGGGCTCAATTTAACCCCAGCAGTTTAAACCTCAAAATTATTATAATTAATATTGTTACCAAAGTTTATGTGTCAGGTACTTTATGTTTCTTTGTTGACGACCTAAATAGCCCTTTAAATAAAACATAACTCCCACCCACCCCCACTTATACATCCAGTATTCCTATTACACTACTATGGAAAAATATGCAAATCACCATAAAATCTCCCTAATTGATCTAAAATTGGAAAGAAATATTAATTTTTGGTATTTTAATGGCTTTATATTATTAAGTACAGATTTTTGTTATTGATAACCAATGCGTTACAAAGTGTATACGGGACATTGAAAACATATCATCATGTGAATTTCATGTTTACCCAGTAGTGCCCATTACACTAGCAACACTCATTAAATATGAAGCAAAAAAAATGATGTCGGAGGGTTAAAGGACATTTAGTTTCACTCTTTTCACTGTAATACTGTTTTAAATCACAAGGCCCTTTCTGCTTGTGTACTGATGCCGAAATGTTTGGCGATGCTGGTGAGTTTCGCCGTCCTCCTTTTGTTGTGCAGCTGAAAATGCAAGTCGGCTGGTGGGCGGGCATGGGGAGTGTGGTAAAACTGAAGTGGGTGGGGAATTTTGTTACATAACACCAGCACAGGCTGTACAGTGAGTTTCAAAAGCAGAAGAGGTAATCATGATTCTCGCCGATCAACAACACTTTCGATGCTGCGATCGCTTTGCACCAAGAGCGGCGGTGAGGCCTTGTTTCAAACTTTGTGGGAAGAACGCAAAGACGTGATGCGGCTCTCGAAACGCTGCCGCAGTGTTTTTACAAATCATGGGTAAAGGGGTCAAGTTTTTCCTCAGATTCCTGAATTTCAAAGCCTTCCTCCCATGTTTCCCCTCATCCATTATTCACAGTTGCAGTGAGAGAGTCGGTGTGCCGTGTTTTGTGTTGGTGTCGGTTTCGCCGCTGCAGACTCTACCTGTCCTCCGCGCGCTGAACTACTTTCTGGACTGACATCACCTTTTGCCCCACATTTCTCTCTGCTCTCGGTTTCGCTCTCTCGCTCCTGCATGTTCGCCCTGCTAACACACTTTCCTCTGCGGCTTGTTTATTTATCCTCTGTACAGGTGCAAGCCGTGCAAAAGAGGAAAGGTTACACGAACTCCGCCACCCCAAAATAAAACCCCGCATCGTTCTCCAGTCTGTTCCCACCTATAACATGCAGAAAAAACATGAAATCCTTCAGCTCATATTGGAACTGAATAAACAACCTTATGTAAAAATGGAGGCCAGACAAATTTGACCTCGTCTGCCTCCTCTCCTTGCTGTGAAATTCTGATTTCGGGTGATTCTAGGACACCAGTCGGAAATAGTCTCTGCTGCAGGACAGAATGAATTAAAACTTCACAGCAAAGCACATATTCCAGAAATCTCTGTCCAGGGAAAGCCGCGCTCCCCAACATGAGATCTTTACCCTCTCATGTCTCTTTGGTTTCCTTTGGGTTAAAACATCACAGAGCGGCCCTGCTTGGCACACACACGGGCGCTGTGTGTGGTTCACCAAGGTATTTCTGGGTGTTTAAGTCCAGTTTTTCAAACGGGTTGCCGCTCATTTCTGTTCAACCGCAGCGAGGCTTTTAACCTCTTAGGACCTGGCGTACACATATGTGGACATCACATTTTGGGTTATATTACTGTAGTAGTTAATTCTGCTTACCTGGGGCTGTCTGACCCTTACACTACCTACCACTACTTGTTTTATATTTTGTTACAAGCATATGATGCCTTACTGTGGCTGTGACTGTCCAAAGGGGGCAAAAATGTTGTTACTTCATTTTGTTTTTTTGCACTGTGATATTCAAAACACGTTCAAAAATATGTCTGTATGTGTTATTAATACAAGACAAAGCAGTCAGGACAAAACCTGCAATGTTCAGGGTGGAAATAAAGACTTTTGCGCCTTATTACACAACGGCGACTTTATTGTGTTTTAAGGAAATTGAGAACCAGTGTCCACATATTTCTCTAAAACTACACCATGTAAAAAGACGATGCTTAGTTTTTATACTTATCAGGGTCCAATAAGCCAAAATAGAATCATATGCATATCAAACAAGAGCTCAGGTCTTAAGAGGTTCATGTTCATGGCAACACCTTTTGAGTCGCGGTGGGATGATTTTATTTTTTCAGTTCGTTGAATCATGCACCTTCGCCGAGTCGCCCGGGTTGCGACAGCCTTTGTTTTCCCTTTGATGGTACGAGGTGGACAGCTGGTCTGGGTTTGGCAGAGCGGCGGGAATCAGGGAGGCGGAGGAGGTGTTGTTCATACCTCGACGCCGCCCGTGCACGCCTGGAACATCTGTCGCGTCAGCCTCTTCCACCTGCCTCGTGTCATCACGGCGAAACCCCCTCGGCGGGTAATCCGTGACGCCGGTCTGGGCGTCCTGGCCTGGCCCGGCCCGGCCCGCAGCGAGTAATAACACCAAATGATTCGGGGATTAGAGGCTGTAATCTGACTGTACTGTACTGTGCGATCCTGGGGGACGGTATCCGAGCCCAGACGGAGAGCATTTCGGCTGTCAGATGGCTCAACGGGCCGCAGGGTGAGATTGGAAAGCAGATTCGGGATGGGTTTTTATTTTGACGAGTGCAGTGCAGATCACTGGGGCAGGGCTGTTATTAATCGCACAGAAACTAGGGTACAGTCGACTTTTAAATCACAATCAGTGACATTTTCACATCAGTAAATGTCCTCTCGCCTACTTTCCGGTTCATGGAAACGTTTTCATCTCTTGTTGTAATCTGGTAGCTCTTTCCCTGGACACGGTATTCAAGTTTGTGTGGAATAAACAGGAAAAAAAGAGCTGGATATTCGGCGTAAACGGTGATAGAGATCATGAGAGAAACTCAAACTCCATCGATGGAAGATCTTAGCGGTCACAGTCCCACCCGCGTTGTTTGATTGACGGCTCATCTCCAGGAAGTGCAACAGGGATTTTATGGATTTCCACTTGTGTCCCGCCGAGTTTAGAGAAATTTGGCCGAGGTTTTCACAGCACAAAAGCTGTCTCCCCCCTGGACAGAGAACAAAAGCGCCCGGCCTCCATCGCTCCCTGCTCCCCTCTCGGCCCACCGCCCCTCGATGAAAGGCGGGTCTCGGTGTTTTATTCATCACTCTCAGCGTCAGAGGCGATCGCTCCTGAAGGGGAATAATTAATAATAAAAAGAAAAGAAAGAAAAAAAATCCTTGGCCCGGTGGAAAACATTCCCGTTTGGTTTTTAGCGCTTTTCATCTTGAATCACCGCCGGCGCTCCGTCTGGGGTCCGCCATGATGCTGTCAAAAAAGAGCCCTGATTTCCTTGTAGTGTAAAAAAATAAAATAAAATAAAATAATAAATAAAAACCCCTCCAAGCTTCATGCGGTGGGAGCCGGAGACGAGTGATGGAAGGGTTCGGTTCTTGGGGAGAACATCTCCAACGCTCCCTGGATGTTAACGAGACAGAAGTGGCGCCATATGTTCCCACGGTCTTCTTGATCAATCAGCGAGCAATTACGCCACGACAGATGGAGGCGCCATCATCCTGCCACCCCTCCTCCTTCCCCCTACCTGTCCTCCCCACTCACTCATTGGCTGCGACAGGTAGGTGGAGAAAGTGACAGGCGAGCATCTCATCCAATCATGTGGCACAGCAGGGGGCGGCGGGCTCGCAGGGAATCCGGGGATGTAATTACAGTGTAATCTGCGGCGTTCATTTATATTCCTGGCAGGTTTCGCCGAACCTGGCGGCCGCTCAAGCACAGGAGCGACCGCATGTCCGTGGAAAAACGCCGAGAGACACGGCCGTTATTTACAGAAGCATGAAAGTTATGCTGAGATGAGGGTAATCTCTCTTAAATGTCATTTTAAATGTCAACAATGTTTGCTGTCTCCTCCTCAGATTGAACAAACACACTTTCCGCTGGACTTTAGTGTTTTAGTGTAGAATATTTTCATCATCTTTGCCGTGTCGTTTTTTTTTTTTTTTTTTTTTTATGGCGTTCCTGGGTGGCATTTTCTTTCCAATGCCGCACGCGAACACGGTTTCAATATCGGAAAACCAAGCTGTGTTTTGGCCTGTAATTACGAAGGAACGAGGTCTTTAGTGTCATGCCGTATCCCTGTCCTCTGCTTTTTTCACTCCAATGCAGAAAACGAACTTTCCATATGGGAGAAACAAGAAATTGAGCCATGTTTTTTTTGTTGTTGTTTTTATAGAAGACAGGAGGAAAAAATCGGGTCATTTTTTTCCCAATTTCTCATCTTTAAAAAAAAAAAAAAAAAAAAAAAAAATAGAAAAGTTGCAGTCCACCATCAATCAATCAATCAATCAAATTTTATTTATATAGCAACAAACAAATGTATGATATTCAAGGTGCTTTACGTCTTGATTGACAAATAAGCATAAAATAAGAAGTGAAAGGACAAGGAGACCGATGCACGCTCATAAAATATGGTTAATTAAAAAAAAAAAAAAAAAAAAAAAAAGAGAGAGAGAGTGAATAAAGATTTAAAAACAATAAAAACAGCAATACAAGAAAAGAAAAAACTCAAGAATAAGACGCTGAATAAAATATAAACCATGTGTGTCATCCAGGAGTTACAGTATCAAAACATACTGACTTTACCGCTTGGGTTGAACAATTAGTCACACAGTGTGGTCAAAACACAGGTATGCAGTTGTTTACTACAGGTAAAGTGACAAAATCCCTCTATAAATGAAGTGGCACTGAGATCCTCTGGCCTACAAATCCTCTCCTCATGTCAGTTCACATGTTTAGTGTCGACCGAAAAAATCCCTCATTTCTGCTGTGCTGGGTGTGTGACAGTTGAGAGACAAACTAAAGCATGACTCAAACCCACAGTGTCGAGAGGACACGATATGCATCTCAGGCGTCTGAGGTCACATGCATTTCATGTGTGTCAAGGAAAAAAGAAAAAAAAACAACCTTGTTTTTTTTTCAACTCACAGAGGAGGAGCACATAATCCTTCATTTGAAATTAAAACATGAAAATGAGCAGAACCAGAGGTCGGGTTTTCATATGATAATAATAATAATAATAATAAAGCTTTATTTGTATAGCACCTTTCATACAAGAATTGCAGCTCAAAGTGCTTCACAATCAAAAGAAGAACATTTGAAAACACATTAAATAAAACATTAAAAAGAATAAAACACAGCACAGGGTGGAATTTATAAAAAAAAAAAAGGAAAAGGCTAAAGACGAGAAACTTTGAAATAAAACAAAAGATGCAAATAAAACAATAAAAGACAAGACAGTGTGGGAATAAAATAGGAGCTAGTTAAAGGCTAGAGTGAAAAGGTGGGTTTTTAATCTTCTTTTAAAGATACACTACTCACAAAAAGTTAGGGATATTCGGCTTTCGGGTGAAATTTCAGGATGAACCTAAAATGCATTCTAACCTTTACAGGTGAACTTAATGTGACCTTCTGTAAACTTTTGAATGCACATGTCCAACTGTTCAATGTTTCAGTACTTTTTGCACAAGTTGCTGTTCTCTAACAAGGAGTTTAACGGCAAAATTCACATCAGGTCTTTGATGCTCCAGCTCATCGAGGTCGTATCATTAGGGAACGGCTGCTGGAGACTGGGGTACCTCAAATGGAGTGGCCTGCACTTTCTCCAGACCTGAATCCCATAGAAAACCTATGGGATCAGCTGAGTCGCCGTGTAGAGGCTCGGAGCTCTGTACCCCAGAACCTCAATGTCCTGAGGGCCGCCCTTCAAGAAGAGTGGGATGCCATGCCTCAGCAGACAATAAGTCGACTTGTGAACAGC
Organism: Myripristis murdjan; assembly: GCF_902150065.1. Lineage (NCBI taxonomy): Eukaryota > Metazoa > Chordata > Actinopteri > Holocentriformes > Holocentridae > Myripristis > Myripristis murdjan. Next base: position 19,898,373 of record NC_044002.1, on the reverse strand, counting down.
ATGAGACGTCGTGGTCAAGCTGTAATTGATGCTCAAGGGCACATGACAAGTTATTGACACTGACATTTTTTGTTGTGGTATATCCACCACTGTTGTTGGCTTTTGTTTCAAGAAATTGTTTGAGATGAGGAAATCACCAGTGTATGCTTCTACTTAAATGCCCTACTTTCATGATATAATATCACTGTAGCGTGAACATTTTACATTTTCCATAAATTTCACCCAAAAGCCAAATATCCCTAACTTTTTGTGAGTAGTGTATCTAGTGAGCTGGCTTCCCTGATGTCTAAAGGTCGTGTGTTCCAAAGCTTAGGGGCGTAAGTGATAAAGGCAGCATCCCCGATTTTCTTTCGACTGTTGTTGGGAACCAATAAGCCAGCAGCAGACGATCGCAGTGCTCTTTGGGGGGCACAGCCAATAAGGGAGTTGGAAATGTAGCTTGTTCCTAGCCCATGAAGTGCTTTATATACATGTAAGAGAACCTTAAACTCTAAATGTTACAGGGAGCCGGTGTAGGGCGTTTGATTTTAAGTTGAGATGTTTCAAGAATCCTCGTTTTTTTTTTTAATCTCACCTCCATAACTCCTATTTTTACTCACTGCTCTCTCACCACTTGGCCTGTGTCTCCACGCTGTGAACTGAGGTAAACCCAGCTCAGCGTTTCAAAGAGCGCCTGATCTCAGCCGTTCAGCACAGTCAGCTCGCCTCTTCCCTTCTGCGACGCCGATCTTCCTGTGTTTATCAGCCGCTGCTGCACCGCCACGGTTTCACAATGACTTGACATGTGGCGTCCTGCCGTTCAGGCTTGGCTGTCTGTTTGTTTTCTTGTTTGTGTTTTTTTTTTTTTTTTTTTTTCTGTAGCGGTCGCAGGAATGTACGCATCCATGAGCCATGGGCCTTTTGCAGCGTTGCGGTTTTGCTTTATCAGATTGGTTTCTTTTTTAAACGATTACTCATGTGTCATCAGGTGTCAGAGGGGGATTTCTTGGGCGATGCATGCAGAACATGGCTCCTTTTAAAAAAAAAAATGAGCTCCCGTTGCAGTATTTGTCTTTTAAAGAACACGGCAGAGGAGTTCTGGAGACGGAGGAAATGAAATCGCTCACTGTTACTTTCCTGGCTCATCATCTTTTCCCACACCCATCCCGCCCCCCAAGCCGCGAGCCTCGGCTGATATCGTTTGATCTGTTTCGGTGTGTGAGGAAAAGAGATGAAATTTATGGGGCGTGAAAGAATACTGCTCAGAGGAAGCAATAGGAGAGGCACGTCAGGTCACGGCGGCGAGTGTTAATGAAGCCGAACGCGACGCGACGCGAGCGAGATCGGGAACAGGTAGGCTGGGATCTGCTGCGGCGTGAACAAAGTGGCAGGAATGTCTGAACGGGACTGCTCTCTCTTTCTGTGTGCTTCCCACGGAGCGGGGTGTGTGTAGGAGAAACTTTGAACCTGTTCAGGCTTGTGATGTGAGGCAAACACACACTCGTACACACACACACACACACGTGCAGGTATGTGTGTGTGTATTGAAGGCTTTCTCTTTTCCTGTGTGGGTTTCAAACTTTGTGGCTCCGAGAGAGAAAAGGAACAGGTAAGCGGGCCAGAGACACAAATAGAGAGAAGAACGAGGACTTTAACTCATTTTTCATCTGCAAAAACATACGAGAATGGAGCTTCTTATGGTTAAGTGTGAACGTTGTGTTCTTTGGGTGAAAAAAAGGCTCCTCTACTTACCCTTTGGGCAGAAAAGCGTGAACCACGTAACTCCAAAAATTAGATAAAAACCTTCATTTCATTTCGTTTGTCATAACTGCAAATTCAATTTTGCGAGCCGCCCCAACAGAATAAAAGCTTCTTAACTGATTTAAATGAGTGTTGTTGTTTTCCCACCATTTTTTTTTTACCTCTGCTTGTTCCACGGTGGAGTCCTGAGTCGCGTCCCTTCATCCATTATTCAGCGCGGCAGAGAGATACTCTGTCCTGTTTACAGTGTGCAGAGCCTCTGCTGCTGTGTGCTGGTGTGGGCGCATGAGGAGCGCCTCTCTGGCCTCGACTTCAACTTCAAAAACACAGAAGTGAAGATGAGAGGTCGCTGTGCACTTGTAGCCTCAATACCAGTTGTATTTTTTTTTATAAAATAAATGTTAGAGAGGCACTTCTTTGCTGAATCGATGCCTCTTTGAGTCAAAGCTGCCGAAGAGGCTTATCTTTACAAAACCCTGAAGCCGCATTGGCCTTTGCGATCTCTCCTTTTCAACTGCTGGTTCATTCAGTGTGTTTATAGCAAAGCACTCGGTAAGATTTTTAGGAAGAATACACCTTTCAAACAGTAAAAGCCTAAATCATATCATGGGGGAAGAGACGTGCATGCCTCTTGTCCAAAACGTGTTGTGGTTTTGGGTTTGTACGTTGGCAGAAAAAGCCGCCTGCGGTAAATAATGAATTGAATGGTAAGTTGAAAGTGAGCGCTCTTGCCAACATAAGATCTTTTCCTCCCTTGTCTCTTTGGTTTCCTTCAATAAAAAAACATCGCACACCCATCAGTTGGATTTAAATTGACATTTCAACCAATAAAACCTTTACAAATCTTTAAACATCCCCTGTCATCGATCTATCCCTTCAACTCAAATTGTGTTTCTCTCCCAAACTGATATCCTGTTGGTTTAGGGTAAGGTTTATCTGATTGGTTTACACTTGTGAATGATCCTTCCCCGCCCAAACTTCCTGTTTCAACAGGAAATACATAAAATCAAGAAAGTGAGAGTCCATTTCATGAGGTTTTGTAGGCATTTGTTAAGATTTTGGTCTTTTCTGATCTCTAAATGAAAAAATACTAAGCTTGATCAGTGAGAACAGCGGCTCCCAAAGGCCCAAAAATGTAAATCAGAAATAGCAAATGTCACTGCAAAAGTATAATACCGACACTGCCTGTGGAAGAGCTTCAGCTTGAAAAATGGCGCCCACTTAAACTGCGTACAAGCAAACTTTTCTGTTCTCCCTGCAAATTAAATAATATGTTTTTGCACTCAAGTGGTCTTGCCTCTCATTTTTTTCATATTTCATTTTTGATTTGATGAAATATTCCTTGCATTGAGGCTGTTTAAGATTTTTTTTTTTCCACTTTAACCAACATCTCCTCCGTCCATAAATCTGTTTTTTATTTCTGTAGCCTGTTTGACTTCACCTTTAGCTCCACTTTTTCTCCCTCCCACTGTTTCTCAGGTTCACTGTCAGCCTCCCACATGGTTCTCTGCGTTGCTCGCAGACATTTTCACTTTCTCCGCGACTCGCCCGTCTCATTTCTCCGTGCCGGGGAGTCGTGACAGCGGAGGGGCTTGATGTGGTCTGAGGCGTGGGCTGCCACCTGCGCCCAAGTAGCCGCTCGAGTAACACTCGTCTCGTCTGGTGGTCTTGTGGACTCTTTTATCTTTTTTACGCCGTGGAGTCTTACTCCTTCGGGTGCCTTGAGCTATTATTTTCCCCCGTGAAAGACATTCCTCACCCCGACAAGTGGTTGTAGTCGTTGAATATATTAGACGTCTACTGTACGGCTGACCTTTTTATTCAAAGAGCACCTGTCAGACATGTTACAGAGAGCGTGACGGGATGAATCAAACTGAAAGCAAGAACTAACACGCCAACATGTCAGGACGGAATAAATCAAAAAAAAAAAAAAAAAACAATGTAGTGAGTGTTGAGTGGGTTGTGGTTGTGCACAAGTACGCCGCGGGTTAGAAACAGGGCCAGTAGAGGAGCCTGATTACGTAAACGCTCCAGTTAATTTGAGCAAACTCTCTTGTTTCTTTGGATTCATTTGAAACTGATTTCGGGGGAAAAGTGACCGCCCTCGTTAGAAATAGCATTACTGTATGTTCAGATCAAATGTGAGCGACTACATACGGTCAAGGTAAAAACGCAAATATAGATATAGACTCCTGATTTTTAACCCTATCTCCCGATTTTACAGTGAAGTAAATGTATTGCAATGTAACCGCCTTATTATTTAGCCGTCTGGTACTCATTTCAGCAATTAAAACAGCTCATTTTTTTCATTGTCCTCAGTGGTAAACAGAATCATTTATTGAATATCAAAGAAACAGCATTTTCAGAACAAGTTTCCTTCATCAGGTTTAAAATACGAGGCAAGAAATGACGACAGTTATACGCACGCCTGGCGAAGGAACCTTGTTCCTTGGGCCGAAACACAGATGAAAAAAAATCTCCCTATTTTTCACAACCCAATGTTGGCAAGTACGCAATGTGATCGACGTGAGTTTACGCATAACGTGAGATGAAATTTTTCACCTCGAGCAGAAAATTCACTGTTGTCTTTGTGGCTGCCCGCGAGGCGAAAATTTGCTTTGCATTTGGTCTGAACACGCCGTTATGCCCCCAACTCGGTGTCACAACATAATAACAAAACACGATGTAAATTTATAAAGTAAACCACCGCAAAATAGGCCTTAACCCTAATATTATGTTTGGGGTCAATTTGACCCCAGTCTCTAAATAAATGATTAACATCATTTTTTTTGCTTCATATTTAATGAGTGTTCCTAATGTAATGGGCACTACCGGGTAAACATGAAATTCACATGATGATATGTTTTCAATGTCCTGCACACACTTTGTAATGCATCGGTTATAAATAACAAAAATCTTTACTTAGAACTAATATAAAGCCATTAAATCACCAAAAATTAATATTTCTTTCCAATTTTAGGTCAATCAGTGAGATTTTATGGTGATTTGCATATTTTTCCATAGTCGCGTAATAGGAATACTGGATGTATAAGTGGAGGTGGAGGGGGCGTTATATTTTATTTAAAGAGCTATTTAGGTTGTCAACAAAGAAACATAAAGTACCTGACACATAAACTTTGATAACAATTATAGTTATAATAATTTTGTCGAGGTTTAAACTGCATAAAAGATGTTCGTAAATTTGAACATAACAGGAGGGTTAAGGATAACGGCAAGTTGCATGAAGGTTAATATTGTGGATTTTACTGCGAGAGAGAGAGAGAACTTGGGATTCAAATCTGGCACAGAACAAAGAGCACACAAATACACACACTCATGCACACATGAACACACACACACACATAAAAACACAGTCTTGGCTGTCACAATGTGCCCGTTTGCCCTTCATCATCCCCGAAGCTCCTCGGTGGGAGCTGAATGACGAATCGAGCCGAGCTTCCCTCCCTGTCTCACCGCATATTGCAGCCATTAATTTTACTTCTCCGAGCGCCCCCTGTGCCTAATGGCTTGTTTGTGCCTCGGCCTTAGAATGCAAAATTACAAGCCGAGATAATCATCAATATATGCGCATCCACACACACACACACACACACACACACTTTGGCAGCTGCACCTGCGGGTACACTTGAGGTTGTTGATGGGTTTGCACACACCCTTTGCAATTAGGCTCTGTCGTCTTCAAAAACACACGCACGCGGAGAAACTCAAGTGCGCCTGCTGTTTAATTGACGTCCAGGTGTGTGTGTGTGTATGTGTGTGTGTGTGTATTAGTATGATAAGCATGGAGTCGATTTTTACTTCTGCACTGAATTATGCACACTTAACCGGCATCAGGATTATTAGAGTTGCCATTTGTACACAGTAAGTGGCCTTTAAATGTGTGTGTGTGAGAGAGAATCCACGAAGCCATGGCAATCAAAGACAGACATACACTCTTAGGACAAATACAAACACACACACACACACTGAGAAATAAATGAGCGGCGCTACAGTGCTGCAAGTTATTTTCTTGCTGAATATAAATTGGGGGAGGCTGTGGTGGTTAATGCAGCGCAGGGCTTCGGGAAGCCTAATGCATTTTGAATGAAAGTGCACGGATTCCATATCTGTCCGAGCCGGGAGGAGAAGATTGAAGCAGAAGGAACGAGAGGGAATGACGAGAGAGAGAGAGAGGGAGAGAGGGGGATACGGCAGAAGACGAAGAAGAAGAGAGCGGCTGATTGGATAAATTGGTGTAACTCTGTCATGTTTTATTCTTTTTCTTTTTCCTCGGGGTCAGGCGGGCTTTTGGCTCCGGTCATCATAATCACATCTGATGAAACCCGCCGCCGCTGAACTCAGAGGCAAAGCCGGCCTGCAGTCGCTGGCCTTAATCTGTTTTTAGGGGAACAGGAGAAGAGGCAAAGCCCACACGTGCACACACACACACACACGCACATACACACAGATGTGCAAACGTGATTGGAAAAAAAAAAAAAAAAAAAAATCCATCCCAATGCAATTTCTCCATTTATTTTTATTTTTTATTTAACCCTATCTCACTCTCAAATGCAGTTTGAATCACTCGATTAAAGTCCCACTTCACGACGCCCTCCGCATACATGTTTCTCATCTCTCGCTCGACTCGATTCTACTCGATTCAAGCAGCTTTATTCACAGTAAAGCCGGCCTCGTATTTGCAAAGCACTTGTGCAGAACTCATCACCAGCGCATTTTCAGCTGCGACTGATTATGAGTCGACTCTCAAACATTTAGGGACATTATGTTATCATCTTAAGCTGGATTATTGTGCTCTCTTTCTCTCTCAGTTCAGCTCAAGAGGCTTCATTGCCTGTGATGAGATTATCCCTATATTGCCAAAGCGTAATTGCAAAACAGATTATCAATATATCTCAATTCAATGTAATTATATGCGTCGTAGAAACGTCCTGTTTGTCCTGAGACTTCTGCGCGGTCGGTGCATGGGGAAAATCCTCCAGTTGGAAGAAGCAATGCGTTTTATGCTTCTGGTTTGTTTGTAATAAACAGTAGAAGAAGAACCGGGTGGTTGGCGTGAGCAGCGAGAGCCGCCGTGGCTGAACGGACAAAGAAAAGAGATCCAAGTGCTGCTTAAGGCCGATTCATACTTTCATCATCCGTGTGTGTGTGCAAGGGTCCGCTTTCATCCGCGTGACGTAAAAGTAATTATACACGGTCCCTACGCGAAATCTGTGACCGTGCGGGCTGCACACGGACCGAGCACGCCGACCGCACACGCTCCAGATGGATCACTCTGTGCTCCTGACGGGAGAAGGGGATTACCTACACACACACACACACTCATACACACACACATACACAGCATGCAAGGGCGAGAGGACAAGGTGATTGTATATCAGGAGGCAGAATTATTTTTTTTATGATCTGCAGATTTCTGTTTATATGAAAATACACTTAAAGCTGCAGGAGATGTAATCTAGATTACGGCATTCCCAGCAATGAATGGTGGTTTTGAAGGCATCTGCATGCACACACACTCTCTCTCTCTCTCATCACACACATAGATCAGATTGGGACATGTGCAGTCCACAGGCTTGGAACGCAGAAAGTGTGTTTAGGCCTTTAGTCTTTGATTGACAGGTGATCTATGGGAAGTTCAGCACAGGAAGTAAAATCCTCCCAAGCTCTGTCAAAACTGGATTAATTTCACGATTAGACAATTAGACAATTAGACAATTCTCTAATGACGGTTGTTCCACCAGCTGAGGCAGTTTAACTTTATAAATGCCAAATGTGTCATCGGTCAGAGGTTCATCAGAATCAGATCTGTGGTGTCTTGAGATATCACATTTTCAGTTTGAGTCGCTTTGGCCTTTAATTATCATGCCTTTAGGAAGCTAATCGGTGTAATTTTTCAACCAGAACTAAAATACATCATCCTTCTCGAGTGTCATCAAACATGCGATAAAATCAGAGACACAAGAAAAAGGAATTCACAGACGTTAAATTGGTTTCCCCGATACTCATGTTGTGATGACTCTCTCTCTCTTTTTTTGTCAGACTACCAGAGGTTGATGACGGTGGCCGAGGGCATCACCACGCTGCTCTTCCCCTTCCAGTGGCAGCACGTCTACGTCCCCATCCTGCCCGCCTCCCTGCTGCACTTCCTGGACGCGCCCGTCCCGTATCTGATGGGCCTGCAGTCCAAGGAGGGCACCGACCGGTCCAAGCTGGAGCTTCCTCAGGAGGTACGGAGTGTGTTTTTTATGTGTATATGTGTGTGTTCGTGTGTGTGTGCTTTCACGTGAGGACAGTTTGGCAAAGTGGGGTCATTTTGAGGTTGGAGTTAAAGGTTTCGGACGCATGTTTACTGGAGCATGAAGTACGATTCAGATCAGGTTTAGGTTAGATTGAGGGTTCGGGTCCTCATGAAAATGACATTTAACTTCCTTGAGTTTATGTATTTCCTGTTTTAGCAGGATGCTGGGGCAGAACACAGCGCAGGAAGGGATCATTCATGTGTGTAAATCAATAGGAAGTCGGTTAGAGAGAGAAACAGATGGTAATCTGACAGAGTGGGTGTATTGTTCAAAAATGTTTGAATGTTTTATTGCTTGAGATTTTTATTTGCACCTACTTGGGGAAGCTTGAGGTCCCCATTAAAGAGGAAGTGGGGGTTCATTTCACAGGGATTCTAATATCACTTTTACACCAAGCACGCACGTTTTATGTAAGGTTTATTACATGAGACTCAGCACACTGCACACCGCTCGCCTCACTTGCGAAGGGAGAACTTTATTAACAACGTGTCGGTACACAGACCTTCATCAGGTTATCTTTCCAAACAATGAGAGAGACAATCCTAAATAGGTTGGTTAACCCACACCCTCAAATCAGGTTCCACCGTGATCTGACATCATCATAACTTGATTTGAAGCACCTGGACCAATAAGGGCGGCCACTGACTGAAAAAAAAAAAGAAAAAATTAAGATAAAACAAAATAAAATAAAATAAATAAACTAAACAAAACAATTAAATAAACAAATAAATGTGTAAAAGAAAAAATAATATAAAAATAAAAAGGAAGAGAAAAACAAAAAAGAAAGAAAAAAGAAGAAATAAATAAATGAAATAATAATAAAAATAATAATACATGAAATAATAATAATAGTAATAATAATAATAAATAAAATAAAGAAATAAATAAAAGAAAAAAGAAAGAAAAAAGGAAAAATGTATCAGACAGTAGAATATATCAACAAGCTACACTAACCAGGTCTACAACAAATCATATGTAGAAATATGTAAATATCCAAAATACTAATAATTATAATTATAGTACAAGCTTGATGGAAGTATTTACAACTTGTTTTCTAGAGGCTTCAGTCCAGATGACGGTGATTTATCGGATATTAATCGTATCACACAGGTTAAAGTAACACACAGAGTTTCCATCGCCTGTTTAAAATGTAGAGCGTGTCCCGTATCATCGCATCCATGTGGGTCACAAATCGGCGGGTGGCCCGTTTACACCCCTGCTGATCGATAATTACCTTTAATTAATTAACTGGGACAGTTGTCAGGGTTCAAATCCTAGGTGATAGTGGGATTTTAGGTCAGATAAAAGGGGGCTTAATAATCTGCTTGGTTAAGGGTTAGGGAGTGAATCTAGTCAACACAAGGTCCTCACATGTATAGTAAGACGAGTGTGTTGTGTGTGTTTGTTGATGGTGTGCATCTACGTATGTGCACATCTGCAGGAGTGCATTTTTTGTGTGTGTGTATACATCCGTGTGTGCATTCATGCATGCATGTGAGTGTGTGTGAGCGCACAGCAGCAGCAGAACAGACACAGACCGACTGCCTGGCTCCTATTCAGACAGACAGGAAATTAACAGAAAGCAGGCCTTTCTGCTTTTTAACAGCCTCCTGCAGCTTCTGTTTAGTGTTAGACACACACACACACACACACACTCACTCACTCACTCACTCAACTGGATGGGAGGCTCCCCCATTGTTCATTTGTAAGTCCACTGCAAGGCAAAAAGGGGAATCTGAGGTGGATTTTCTCCGTCTCTCCACTCCTGTTGTCCTTTTATTCCAACCCAAACACTCTTCAGACGGCGAGTGGGCTGAATGTGCGCTGAATTCAAACCGGTGCTTTCGCTTGTGTGTACGGTTACTGTAAAATGTGTGTGTGTGTGTGTGTACGCGCGAGTGTGTATTCATGTGTCAAGGCAAGATAAGGCCCCTAACAAAGCGGAACATCCCGACCAGGCTTCCCAGCTTCCGGCTTTGCTTGCATCCCTGATTCCCAGCGCTCGTTAATCCGGCACGCTCTGTGTGGATGCTAATTATCCCGGCCGGCGCGGGGATGCTGTGGCGCCCCCACGAGCCCCTTCCGCCTCGCCGCAAAAAAAAAACTCAGCTTCCCGCATCACGTCTCCCCCGAACCCCCCGTTTGCAGAGGATCCCCCGCCCCCTTGCCAAGGTTTCTGAATCTCCCTCTATTTCTGAATGATCCTTTGAAGTGGCGGTGACCTAGAAAGGGATTGATGATGAAAGAATGGCTCCGAGCGAAATGAAGGGAGGAGAGGGTGAGGGAGACGAAAAGATGGATGTAATTGGCGAATTAATGCCAGACAAGGCTTGCCTTTTTGAACCCGGCGTTTTTAACCCAGATTCGGCCCTCAGAGTGTTTGGAGGCCGGGCGATAACGCAGACACGTGTGTGTGTGTCCCGTGTGTCCTGGGTTTTTATCATCCCCTTTTTCACCTCTTCTTTTCTGTTTGTGCACGAATACGTGTCTCGCTAGAGGGATTTCACCCAAAACTAGGCCAGCCTTTCTCAAGACAAAAAGGTTTTGTTGGTAATTTGTGTTCCCGGAGCCGCTCGGGCTCGCCCAGCGGGTTGCACTGCTCCAATTTTTCCCTAAATCGGCGGATGGCCTCCCGTACCGCTGCCCCGCGGCAGCTAAACGAGCTCCGCTTAAATGTGACCCGACGTGAATGAGCCTGTGTTTGTGCGGTTGATGTGGCCCTCACCAACAGGAGCAATGGGTCCCAAAAAAACACACAGTGGAGAGAGACCTGGGGCCGACAGAGGCTTCTTGTAAGGAGCTGAGTGAGATGCTAATGTAATTTGTCATTCAGGTGTATTGCAGCTGCTCCCTGCGGTGCGTGTACGTGTGTGTGTGTGTGTGTGTGTGTGTGTGTGTGTGTGTGTGCAGGCTCTCGGGCTGAAGCCGAATTGGCAGAGTGATAGATTACACCAGGGCTTTGGGACAAGAGGGCGAAAGCAAGCTGTACAATTTTAAGCCGTCCTTTTGGATGCCCAGCAGCTACGTGTGTGTTCTGTGCACGCCATGAAACACGGATACAGGCGCCTGCGGAAAACATCACAGCCTCTCCTTACACACCGCATTCGAGAATTCAGCTAAAGGACGAAAAAGTGAAGAAAAACAAAACTCTTTAGATCACATTTTCTCGGTAATATCAAGCGAACCATTGTGAAAACAGTCAGATTTGTCTTTTTCTTTTTTTTCTGGAGAGGCGTTCCTCTGTTTTTGTTTTTTGAAGTGAACTCTGGTTGGGGAAAGGTTAAGGTTTAATGACCTGGTGTGTGGCGACCTGCAGGGAGAGGGAGTGTGTATCCCGGGGCGAGCTCGTCCGGCAGCCTCTTTACTGCAGCTCAGCTCAAACCTCCACAGAAGCATGTCCCTCGTCTGTACCGTTTCCTTTTTCTCTGTATGCAACAAGCTCAAAATGCCAAACCGCTCAGTCCGGTTGCCTTGTTTATCGACACCTGCCTCGTGGAAGCTTTTTCAAATCGTCAGGCTCCGACGGTAAATTTACTAAAACTGATAATCTACCAAGAAGCTGTGGCAGTCCTCCGCGTTTTGAATTGGAAGCAGATGTGGGCGTTATCGCAGCTCCGTCGACTCTGTCTGTATGTTGTGTCTTTAATTTTGACCTATCACATGTGACATACACTACTCACAAAAAGTTAGGGATATTCGGCTTTCGAGTGAAATTTCAGGATGAACCTAAAATGCATTATAACCTTTACAGGTGAACTTAATGTGACCTTCTGTAAACTTTTGAATGCACATGTCCAGCTGTTCAATGTTTCAGTACTTTTTGCACAAGTTGCTGTTCTCTAACAAGGAGCTTAACGGCAAAGTTCACATCAGGTGTTTGATGCTCCAGCTCATCGAGGTCGTATCATTAGGGAACGGCTGCTGGAGACTGGGGTACCTCAGATGGAGTGGCCTGCACTTTCTCCAGACCTGCATCCCATAGAAAACCTATGGGATCAGCTGAGTCGCCGTGTAGAGGCTCGGAGCTCTGTACCCCAGAACCTCAATGTCCTGAGGGCCGCCCTTCAAGAAGAGTGGGATGCCATGCCTCAGCAGACAATAAGTCGACTTGTGAACAGCATGAGACGTCGTTGTCAAGCTGTAATTGATGCTCAAGGGCACATGACAAGTTATTGACACTGACATTTTTTGTTGTGGTATATCCACCACTGTTGTTGGCTTTTGTTTCAAGAAATTGTTTGAGATGAGGAAATCACCAGTGTATGCTTCTACTTAAATGCCCTACTTTCATGATATAACATCACTGTAGCGTGAACTTTTTACATTTTCCATAAATTTCACCCAAAAGCCAAATATCCCTAACTTTTTGTGAGTAGTGTATGTGTCCGGACAGACAGTCGTACCCGTGTTTGCTTTAAATTTTTAAATCAGGATCGTGTGTGGCAGTGCTCACATGTGGGGCTGTCCTCAATTCCTGTTTTTTGGCCTAAAAGCTGTGGTTTGAAACATCAAATATTCATGTGGGGGGGTCCGGCATCCAAACCTGCTGTTGTTAAACTGTGTTAGTGTGTAATTTGCTCATTCACACACTCCCCGTTCTCTCTTATTAACAGCCTAGTTAGAAACTTCTTGCAGGTGATATTATTTGGAGCTGTTCTGAAAGTTTAAATAGGCTTGTCTGAGAACAAGCGACTCGTGATTAATGATATTCCAGTCGTGTTTTTGGAAGAGCATCAATTATAAAAACAACAGCCCCTGCCCAAAGATTAAAAAAAAAAAAAAAAAACATTCCATCACTTATAATGGCCTCAGTTACCATAGCAACGATCAAAGCACGGAAGCATTTGGGTCACTCCTGGTTCAATACCGTTGAGGTTTTGATTTAATCCCATGTGAGAGTGTGACGCTAACTCCATTATATCAGATTAAGGTTGGGCTCTGCCAATAATCTGCTATTATCAATCACACACTGACCCAGATTCCAGCTCTTTACATCTCCCAGCCCCCAGCGCTCCTCTCTCCTAAAATCTGCCTCCACTATGCCTCCTTTAAATACCTGTCTCGGCCACAGGCACACACACATGAATACAATTTGTTGACTTTTTCCAATTTTATAAAGTTCTCCTTCCTAAAAGTTGTTTTTAAGTGTCAAATTCCAAGATGCAGGACAACATTTGGCTTCTCAGTGCAAAGTACACAGCTATAAAATTCTTTACCATCGGAAATGAAATCCCAAACAGAACTAAAGAGGTTTAGTTTGAAAGTTAAACATTGGCTCAAGCAGCAGCAGAAATGTGAACATTAATTTCCTACTAAGCCATTATCAAAATAATAGCACTTTCCTGATGTTTAATGTCAAATTCAACTCGTGTTTTTATCTGTAATTGACAACTGCAATTGTGTTTATTTATCTATTGTATTATTCACTGCATTTGTATCATTTATTTATTTATTTATTTATTTTCTGTATTCAGTATATCTCATTGTATTTTAAAAGCCTGATCAGGGACAAAGACTGCAAATTAGCTGAAGCTAGACGTCTTATATACATCACATTTTCCCTTTTTTGTGGCGATGTTGTATGTATCGCCCCTGTCAAATAAATATTAAATAAAATAATAAGACAGACGCTGACTCTAAGACCGTTGCTTATTGGTAGAAACGATGAACTAAACATTTTTTCTCTTTTTCTCTTCCCGTTTCAGGCCAACTTGTGTTTTGTGGACATTGACAACCACTGCATCGAGCTGCCGGAGGATTTCCCCCAGTTCCCCAACAAGACGGAGTTCATTCAGGAGCTCAGCGAGGTGCTGCTCAGCTTCGGCCTCTCTCCCAAAGGGGGCGCCCCGCCGCGGACCGGCACCCCCGCGCCTCGCTCCAACCCCGGCAGCACCCCCTCCACCCCGGGCCGGGAGCGCAAGGCGGCGGCGGCGCTGCGGGAGCTGGAGGACGACGGGCGCAACGGGAACCTGGCCGGGGACGAGCTCGCCGTGCTGGAGCTGCTGCAGGGAAACGCCACTTTGGAGAGGCTGCAGGCGCTGGCCAAGCGCACCGGGGTGACGGTGGCCCGCGTGGACGCCCTGAGGGCCGGGGTGAAAGGTCAGGGGACGGAGGGCCAGGGAGGGCGCACGGCGGCCGAAGAGGAGGAGCTGAGGAACGCCAAGCTGAGCGTCCAGCTGCGGGAGGTGTTCGCCAGCCGCTTCACCACCATGTTCGCCGACTACGAGGCCTTCGTCATCCAGAGCTCGCCGGATCTGGAGTCCTGGCTCACCAACAGAGAGCAGATGCACAACTTTGACAAGGTGACGAAATCACACTTTCACACACACACACACACACACACACACAGACACACAGTTGAGCGGAATGACTCTAAATATACAAACTAAGTATATTCTAGCTTGTTTTTGTCCCCCGTCCTGATTTTAGTCATTCATTATTTAGTATCTGCCAACACAGAGTCCAGATCCTGTATCTCCAGTGGTGGAAAAAAGTTTTCGGACACCCCATGCATTTGTGAAATATTGCATTAACAAATCACTCTTAGGTCTTCAAGTGCAATTTCTTTTAGTACAGTCACAGACAAAATACTAAACAAATCCTAAAAAAGCCATTAAAAACTTAAAATTCGATTGGTTCCATAAAAATACATAAGAAATTTTGAGTATTGGGTCATTTTGGTACAAGTGATGAAGGTCGTTCTTTTTATTAAAAGACCCAATTTTTGTTGCCGAGTTTGGTGTCTATATAAAGCAGCACATCTGAAAGTTCTTCAGACACAAAAATGGCTAAAACAAGGAACCTAACGCAGGAAACTCGCCTGAAGATGAAGATTCAACTGTCAAGAATTTAGTTTTGTTAGTTTTCTTGTAAACAATAAACAAAAAAGTATAATTTGTATTTGTTCGTATCTGTCTAATGCAGCCACACCTTTTGAAACACAAAAAAGATTTTTCCACAAATATTTCATGATAATATTTGAGATTGTGTAAAATTTTAAGGGTGTCCGAAAACTTTTTTCCACCACTGTACAGTGTAATACAGCTGCACACTATAAGTCGACTGACATAAGCCATTGCTCTGCTTTAGGAAATGTAACCTACATCATTATCGGACACCATTAGAAACACAGCCGCTGAACTGTTTCACTTTGCAAGGTGAAATAACTCCACAAGGCCAGCATGTCAGCAGGGAGCTTTTCTCCTCGTTTACTGACGCAAGTCGTGGAAAGACGACTGTTTGCAGCAGTGTCTTCGGAGAGCTGACGTAAATGAGGCAATTGAGGAATATTTTATTGAAATTTGATCTGGCAGGTAGCCGATTCTAGTCGCTTTAAAAAAAAAAAAAAAAAGCCTCGATCGGGTCCCGGCGCCGGTCATTGATATCAGCTCGGGACATTGTTTTTCACGTTCAGCTGGCCATTGCAAGTATTAGCAAACACTGCTGACATTGTTACTGCTCGGTCAGCTGGTGTGGTAATGCATTCAGCAGAAATTGGATCCCGTGTTACGCTGAAAGTCCATTTCCGATGTGGAACTGTAATTGTCGCCTGCGTGAATTATTGTGACCTGCATTCAGAGCAGGGCGGGGGTTGTAAATGACAGTGTTTGCAAACTGCATGCGCCGCATTTCCCCGGTGAGCCGATGCAAATACCATCTGCTGCAGAGAATCGAGGACAGATGATGGAGCATTTGCAGGTATCGTGTGTTTTCTGCATCTCAGGGTTGCCAGGTCTGTGAGACAAAAGCAGCCAAACAGCAACTCAAAACCAGCCCAAAACCCGCCCAACCTGGTATAAAAATCAGCCCAATACCAGAACTCAAAATATGCCCATAAAAATCCATATATGCTGCTTTTAAAGTCCAACAGCATTGCTATAATTGCAAAATGCACTATAATATCTATAAAATAACACCATAAACATTAAAGGCAATTTCCCGAAACAGTTCTTTCGCCTATTTAATTTACAGTATATCAGAACTTAAAATATAATATGGGATACCTTACTTCAGCTGACAGGCACTGGGCGCGAGTGGTGCTGATGATGTGATTGGTCATGTGCTGAGTGGCCTCACACAGCATTGGCATATTATTTGTCTGTGGAGCATGTGACATATGTGGATAGTTCAGGGGCGGACTTACCATTAGGCAAAACTAGGCGGTTGCCTAGGGCCCCAAGTTCCTGAGGGCCCCATAAAACTCCTCATACACTTATGGTTAGTACAGTACAGTTATTACTTATTTGCGCACATTAATTATGTTTTTGATTAAAATCCTTTCGCTAAAATGCCAGCAGAATGCTTATCGTATTGTGTGTGTCTCGGGGCCCCTGTTTTGTGTGTTGTCTTTTCATTTCAGAGGGCCCCATGCCTGCCTTTGCCTTGGGCCCCAAATTTCTTAAATCCGCCACTGGGATAGTTTATATGCTGATCTGGCCTGGAGTCAGTTTGACAGGATTTGGGTATAAACATTAGTCATTAAAAATATGAATCTTTATTCATGTCTGGCCAAAATTTGTTACCCGTGGCAACACTTATAGTCCAGTAATTTTAGGCCAAAATTGGGGTCAACCTAGGACAAATTGCAAGAGAAGCAAACTCAACTGATTTTGTATCCTCAGTTTGTCCTGAGTGAGGGGAAAAAAGTCCCAAGGAATCCCATTGGTGGAAAGTTTTGAAAATCACCTGTTTATGACCACATATTACCAAAAAACACTGTTTTTAACACACAGGGGAAAGGGGTTCAAAATTTTACTTACAGATATCACTATAAAAATTCACAAGTTGATTACACACACAAAGGCAAGAAAAAAAGTCAATTACAAGCTCTTTGAATTATTCTGTTTACACATGCATATCACACATTATCTGATTTGATATGCGCTAATAAGGAATATAAGGAATAAATGATGAAAGAGACATTTAAACAGTGAATTAAAAGGTTACTATATATATAGTAACCTTGAATTAAAAGGTTACTATGTAACAGTGAATTAAAAGGTTACTATATATATAGTAACCTTTTAATTCACTGTTTAAATATCTGTTCTGGCATTTATTCCTTATATTCCTTATTAGCGCATATCAAATCAGATAATGTGTGATATGCATGTGTAAACAGAATAATTCAAAGAACTTGTAATTGACTTTTTTTCTTGTCTTTGTGTGTGTAATCAACTTGTGAATTTTTATAGTGATATCTGAAAGTAAAATTTTGAACCCCTTTCCCCTGTGTGTTAAAAAGGGTGTTTTTTGGTAATATGTGGTCATAAACAGGTGATTTTCAAAACTTTCCACCAATGGGATTTCTTGGGATTTTTTTTCCCCTCACTCAGGACAAACTGAGGATACAAAATCAGTTGAGTTTGCTTCTCTTGCAATTTGTCCTAGGTTTTTTCATAAAATGACTGGACTATTAAAAAGGAGCCCAATTAGGTGGAAAAAATGCAGACTTGACAACCCTGCTGCATCTCCTCTTCTTCTCCGTGTGACGTTATGATGCGGTCATGTCTCCTCCAGGCCTCGTTCCTGTCAGACCAGCCGGAGCCCTACCTGCCGTTCCTCTCCCATTTCATCGAGACCCAGATGTTCGCCACCTTCGTCGACAACAAGATCATGTCCCAGTGGGAGGAGAAGGAGACCCTCCTCCGCGTCTTCGACGGACGCATCGACAAAGCCCGCCTGTACAACGTCCGCGCTCCCAGCCTGCGCTCCTCCAATTACCAGCGCTGCACCATCCTCAAGGAGTCTGGTAGGTTCACCGGGGAGAGCGGCGAGCACGTCTGGTTAGTTTCTAGGAATATGATTAAAAAGAGGAAAGTTTTAGAGGCTTATCTGCAGGGGGGGAAAGCAAGAAAGATAGCGAGTTTAATTGGAAGCTAGAAAGCGGTTCAAATTCTCATTTAGTTCTTATTTTCCATTTGCAGTCTGTTGATCGGTATGCTGCACGTGTCTGTCCGTCTTTCTAAGCGTGCGCACCACACCGGTTGTCCGTCAGCCGAGGCCTTACGATTTGAAAGCACACGCACAATATCCATCTCCCTTTCTCTCTCCTCCTCCATCTCTCCTTCCCTTCTCGTCTCCCATTTCTCCCCGGCGTCCACAAAATCCTCCCGCAGGGCCTCCACTTCCAATTTCTCCCCAACCCGGCAAACGCTTCACCACTTCCTCTCTCTCTCTCTCTCTCTCTCTCTCTCTCTCTCTCTCACACACACACACACACACACACGTATCGAGTAGTGCACGTTCTCGGATGCCGTCTCGCTGCCAGAGTTGTTGGGTCAGGTCTTTTCTCAATTAGCGTTGGTTCAGCTTCCCCTTGTTAAGCATCTAATTGGTGCTGAACACGCAGCTCAGAACTGACTCAGGCCGCCGGAGCCCAATAAACCATCATCAGTGTGTCTGTGAGCAGAACCGTAAAAGGGAGGAAACGGTCGTTCGCTTGCAAGCGCCTGTTTAAAGAGAAAGGACGACCGCTGCATTACATCGTGAGGTGATGCAATTAATCGCGTTCGCAGTTTAAGTTTGCACGGTTAGTAGTTGTGTGGTATCGCTACATAAGGGTGTAATTGAAGCGTTTAAACAGCTGCTGGTGTTTGCTGGTCTCATCAATGAGGTCATCATTAACCCCTTGTAGACTATTATCACGAATTCACCTCAAATCACTTCCAGTCTTAAAGCAGGCGAGGTGGTGTGTGTGTGTGTATCCCACTGATGCTGTTGATGTGTTATTTCACACATACCAAGAATTGTACTGGAAGCACTCTACCACCAATAATTTAGCATCTGCTTGAAGGCAAAAACACAAACAATTGGTGTGTCTCAAATCACGCAGTTCTGCACTTACACTTAGTATTTTGAGTGCATAAGTGCGTTCACACTGAAAATACTAACAAAATGCAGTGCACTACAAATACCCGGATGTACACTCAAAACGGTCAAAAAAGCTGTGTCCCAGTTCAGGGTCTGCATCCTTCCAAGTCCGGGTCCTCCAAAGTCCATGGCCTTCGGAGGACCCGGACGAAGCGTCCTCCCCGTCAACCAAATGGGACGGTCTAGCCTTCGGAGTATTTCCTGGTCGCGTAACCGCCGTTCCCATGACAACAAACTCCGGAGACAGAAAGATAACGTTTCTTTCTGTCAGACAAGACAAAACAGTAAAGAAAGGGGGTTTTGGTTTAACATATATGACGTTGGATGTTCAAATGAGTAAAAAGCGAATATTTTATAATAGTAAAATCTGAATATTTACATATACTAGATGCCGCCGTCGCCATTTCAGTTCACTTTTTTTAGACTGAGCAGCAGCACGCAAAGCATCTTGGGATACGGGAGCCCGGGAAGGATAGTCGCGGTGCATCCTCCGAATCGGCTACCGACGGCTGAAAAGGAGGACGCATTCGAAGGGCGAATTTGAAGGATCCTTCGATTTTGGATGAACTGGGACAGGCCTTCGCGCAGTGTTGTGACGTAACTGGTGTTCAAATGCCGACTTCGAAGGATGCAGACCCTGAACTGGGACACAGCTAAAGTTGAGTGTGGAACGATGGACACTTCTCACCCTAACGGCACCACTGACCGGAAGTAGCTACCTAAAAAAGCTGACTTGACTTTTCGTTTTTCGACTGTTAATATGTCACTTTATTAAGTTTTATTTATTTATTTATTTTTTTCAGGCGAGAAAGTAACCACTTAGATTCCAAATATGTGGCCAGTTTGTCCAACTAACGTCTGTTTTGAAAATTGCTTTGACGTTTTCGGATAACTTTCAAGCTCGCGATTGTGCAAAGTACAGTCACTTCCGGTTGTTTACAAAAATAAATCTCCGTTCGGAATTAGAGAGGAGGAGGAGGAGAAGAAGAAGCTGTGGCGATAAGTGCACAACGAGAAGTGCGCCGATTGAGACACCCTTCACTGTCGAAATTCGCGCACTGTGCCGCTAAGTGTACTTACAGACAGTGCACTAATGGAAGTGCGCGATTTGAGACACACCAAATGTATCTTTGTAGATCATTGTAAATAAATTCAGGCAGTAAGGGGTTAAAAGGCATGCCGCACAGCCAAATTTTGTTCAAACACACCGAAATTTATTTGAAATTCTCATGTAGATCCCGAGGTTTACAAACATACCAAACACGTCCTGCTGGATTACAGGGAAACGTGTATAAGATGATGCACAAGATGTAAGTGTGATGTAGCTTTGCGACCAGCAAATATAAAAAATGTGAATGTGACATTATCATGAAATATGAAGAAAAACTCTAACTATGAAGCTAAAATGAAGTGGAAAATTGAGGGAAAATCAGATTCACGGGGTTTAAAATTGTCAATATGTTGATATAATCCAACAAGCATTTGATGAGCAGCGACATGTAGGAGGTGATGACGTTCAGTGTCAACCGGAAGGAGCATAAAATGGATGTTGGAACGGCAAAATGTCACATTAAAGCGGCTTTGTGAAATGAGGTTAGAAACATTTATGGGCGATTAGAAAGAAGTTTGTCGCTGCTGTATATTCGCTGAAGCTTTGAGCCGTGGTGCGTCAACATCTGTTTAATATCAAAATGCTTTCCGGGAACAAGTGCATAAGAACGATTTTAGGTGGAATCATTAGGACTAATGACATTAACTGTGATTAATGGGATTGCAGCATCCAGAAATAATATCAGGATTATCAGTCCAACTAAAGTCGTGCAGCCATGCTTTTTCCTCTCTCTTTATCTTTTTTGGTGTGTGTGTGTGTATTTGTGTGTGTGTGTGTGTGTCGACTGCCCGTGACCCGCGCCGTTTGATTTTAATGGGCCGAGCGATGTAGAGCCTTAATTGCGGAGGGAGAGCTCATTGAAGGGTGATGGGGCATGCAGGTACCCAATTACCCAGATAAAAGGCCGCCTTTTCTTTCGCCTAATTCCCCCCGCGCGCCGGCTGCCGCGGCCCGCTCCGCCGCCTCCGCTCGCGGCTGAGCGATGACGACCGAGATTAATCCGGCGGAGGCAATCGGAGGAATCCAGTCGGACACAAAACAGGACAACAAAACCCAGACGGTTTCCGGCTGTTTAACGACACGAGCAGAGCCGCGACGTCTGAGAGGGGGGGTTTTTGGTTGTTTGGTGTTGCTTTTGCACCGCAGATAAAGGAGTTGAAGGATACAGAGGAAAAAGAGAGAGAGAGAGAGAGAGAGTGACAGAGACAAAGACAGATGAGAGAACAACGCACCTTGTCCTGGTTTATACTGTAAACAAATGATTTTGGAGGTTGTTCCGGGTTTATCTTCTTTACAAATGAGCAGATGTCACGGCGTGTTTTGCAACTCCAGGCCAAGGACAAGGCCCCCAAGTGTGTGTGTGTGTGTGTGTGTGTGTGTGTGTGTGTGTTGAGTACATGAATGCATATTTTGTTGCTCATGTTGACACAGTCGTCTCTTTATTGACTGCAGCAGATAAAGAGACTAAACTGCACTGAGTCTTACTTCCCTCACCTCTGTCATCATTCTGCCGGTCTATACCAGCGTTAACATGCACACAATGACAGCAGTGGAAAAAAAAAAACAATTTGATCATTTGATGGCGATATCTCAGTTCAGTCACGTAACGAAACAGAATTGTCTTCGAAAACAAGCCACAAAAACAGAGGTTTGGTTGCATCCCTGGATAGAGATAAACTGTCGTCCACAAAAAAAAAAAAAAAATCAGATATGAGCAGCCGTTCAGCATTTTAGCATGAAAACATGTGGTGTGTGTGTGTGCACCTCGAGGCTCGTGTTAACACCCTGTCAGATGGGTTTCCTGTGTAAATATCTGTCCATCGGCGCTGTGGCCACATTAAAGCTCCGCCGCTTGTCTGTCCGCCCCCCCCCTCCTGCAGCCCAGGCCATCGAGCAGAGGCTGATGAAGATCGACCACACCGCCATCCACCCACACCTGCTGGACATGAAGATCGGACAGGGCAAGTACGAGCAGGGCTTCTTCCCCAAACTGCAGGCCGACGTGCTCAACGCCGGGCCCACCAACAACAAGTGAGTGAACCGCTGACGCATCATTGATCGATTTACATCTGCAGGTCAATCTGCCATAAAAGGCCCAGGTTTTTTTTTTTTATTATTATTCTTGACTGTTTTGTTGCTGCAAACTAGAGCTGGATGATATGGCAACAACAACAACAAAAAAAAAAAATCTTGTTTTTGTTTCCCGATTTACGATTTTAATCTAGATTTTCCTCGTCTTTCACGACTAACTGATGGAAATCATGCCTGCATATCTGGGCATGCACATTCTTTGCAGATGACTCAATTGTTTGGCTTGTTGGACAGAGCCCTCAGCTGCTCTTATAAAGTTTATGCCATACATGCTCTGTGCAATCTCAGAGGAATTGTTTGGAAAACCCCGCGGTGCAGCTGCAGGAGGACGAGGAGACGCCTGCAGAAATAATGCATTGTTGTGTTTTAGTCCGCAAAGTTCGTCGTGACTCCGAACACAACCCAGGGCTTTTTGACTGCATAAAATGATAAAACCTGTAATTTACTATGTATTTGTCATTATACATTAAAAAAAAAAATCAAAGTTTTACCGGTGAACGGCAAACAAAAACAAATTAAAGTGGACAAGCAATGAAATATTAAAATCCTTTGATGCCACTTTGTTGGTTTTACATTCATATTCGTCATCGTGTTCCTTTATTAGCCTTTTGTAGCTTTAATTCCTGTTTTGTCTTTCTGTGATAATATAGCTTTGTTTAAAATTCTGCTTTTTATTTTGTACCAAGATTTTAACTGTTTTTAAAGCCCAGGATGAATAGACTGGGCTGTAGCATCTGCAAAGCCAAGGGGAATCCTCAGTAAACAATAAATAATAAACAAACAAACTCTTACATGTAAAAGTAAAATGCCAAGCAGTCAGTGTAAAAGCAGTGGTGAGCTGTTTGAGGGTCTGACTACGATTATGTGGAAATGAATTCTAGCTGCTTGTTGTATCAGTGGGTGATAATGCTCTTTCTTTTTCACGTTGGATAAGCAAAAGGGATGATTATTGATTTTAGCTCAGATCAAACAGAGGTGCTTTGGTTCAAAGGGAGGAATCTTATAAATATTTGGGCACTGAGATCGAAAAGGAATTGAAATTCACGAAATAAAAGAAGAAGCTCCCACAGTTTTTTTTTTGTCTTTTTTCCTACAGAAACTGGGCTGTTTCAAGGTTGATCGCCACATTTTTTCATACATGCATTTTTCAGTGTGTACTGTTTTTGGGGCTGATCGGTATTTTTGAGAACCCCCGCGCAAATTTCAACTCATAATGAAGGTGTGACCCCTCTGAACCTCATCACCCTAAATATAATAGGGGCAACAGCAAGCAAACAAAATCCAGATTTCTTTGTAAAATCAGCACAAGATATTAAAAAAAAATCACTTGTGGCCACAGTTATCGCAAAATTAATCATGGATGAAAATGCATGTTGCTGTCAAACTTCATGATTCAGGCCATTAGTGGTAATTCTGAAATGCTTGGTATGTTTAATTTTTATTAACCTGGTAGCTTGGGGCATAAATCAGAATTTATACTGGTTCAGATTTGAAAAAGGGAGGATCTCTTTAATAAAAATGCCGAGGTTTTCAGACAGAAGACCTCCATCAGACGCTTGACGTTTGGAGTCTTGAATGAGTGCTTTCATTATTTCACTTTGGGGTTTTAGGACCTCAGCACAGCTCTCAGTTGAGTTTTTAGTATCTCGGGATTAAAAAAAACAAAAGTTTGCCTTCGACCTTGACCATGGATGTTTCTGGAACTGTGTTGTTGCTGTTGTTGCTCACCAGGTGGTCGCACAGGACGGCAACCACTCAGCGCAGGAAAGACCGCCACCGGCAGCAGACGGAGCATCTGAACCTGGACAACGACTTGAAAGAGGTAGAGAACGTGTTTCGACTTGCCCCCCGCTCGCTCTTCCACCTCCTCTCTTCTCTTTAAAGCGTCCCGTACGCTCCGTGTATACGTCTCCTGCTCATGTTTCACTTCAGTTTTGTCTTTGTTCTGCAACTGAATTCATGTTTTTTCTTTCTTTCAGTTAGTTTTCTGTATTCTCTCGCCTGTTTCATAAGCATGCTGCCTTGTCTTTGTTTCTGTGCTTTCTTTCCTTTTTTTTTTCTCCCATTCTTTTTCTTTTCTTTCCGTCTGATCGCGTGTCCCGTCCCGGTCGGCCTGGGGTTTTTGGCGTCACGCCGCTCCTCAGGAGGTCGACGGGTGTGTGGTCCTG
Source organism: Myripristis murdjan (assembly GCF_902150065.1). Lineage (NCBI taxonomy): Eukaryota > Metazoa > Chordata > Actinopteri > Holocentriformes > Holocentridae > Myripristis > Myripristis murdjan. The sequence continues at coordinate 19,874,071 of NC_044002.1, read as the reverse complement.
CAGAACTCCATGGCGTTCTGGGAGTGGGACAACGCGTCCCCCCCGCCTATCAAACCGCCCAAAAAATCCGCCTCCGCGTCCTGCCTGGTATGTGGAGGTGTGGTGTCCCGGATTCCCGCTCACAATCCTCCCCACCGCCTCCACCTCTCCAAAGCTGACCCCATCCCGACCTCTCCGTTTTTTTTTTAAATCCGGGGTTCCCACTCGTCACAGTTTCTCCTGGAATATCCCAGAATTTAGAAGGGGGGCTTTTCCAGACGAGCAAGGTCGAGGGATTTTATCGAATCTCAGGAGAAGACGGGGAAAGTCAGGAGGGGAATTTCACTGCACAGGAGTGTACTGGAAATTATTTTTTTTACACCTTGTTTCACACCTTAATTGCATTGGAAACCGCGGCTGCAAAGACTGTTTACCCCTTTGGAGCTTTTCTAAAGCCGAAAACCAGCTTTAACAAAGCGGAAAGGGTAGAAATAGGAGTTTTAGGTCACAGAGGCACTCCGGATGAGTTATGGAAAGTCATGGAATATCAATGAGGGCTGCAGTGGGAACCCTGCTTATGTTTGACCCCCCCACACTCCCCATTACACACACACACACACACACACACACTCCCTGGCTTCCACTCCTCTCCTGTATCACACCACTCCCCGTTTGCTTTACAGAAATCCATTCCTGTGTTGTGTTGGATTCTTCACAGCCCCAGCCACATCAAAAATTCACAATCTCTCACTTTAATAATGCGTAATTGCAAACGATTAACTTTTTTAATTTAAAACCGAAAACGATGAAATAGCAAATCGTTCCGAAAAGACATGAAAAATGTTGCTCCGACGTGAGAAAATTGCCCTTTGTGAAGCGAGAGAGAGATGTTCTCGCAGGAAACGAATGTAGATCGCACAAAATTAAAACAAGTGAAGTTTTCTTTCTTTCAAAGGGTATTAGGTTATGGCACGTCTTGGTTGGCATGCTTAATATTTTTCACTTTATTGTCACAGTTTCATCTCATTTTATCTCCTGACTGATTAAACAGAATTGAATTGTGGCAAATTGTAAGAAAGGAAGATGTGTAGTTTTTCGACATTTAACGTTAAATCACAGCGGGACGGGAGTTTTAACGTGGCAGGTGCATTAAAAACGAGCTTACTTTTCACATTTCCATGCTGTCATCTTACACAAGTCCTGTCACATAAAAACATCTAGGACTTCGCATATTAAGTGTCAACATGGCAAATATTAAATCCAGATGAAACGTCATTTCGAGAGCATCTAATTTCTGTACTGTGACGTATTTCTGAATGAAACAGGTTCGACATGTGGGACAAAAAGAAAGAGAGAGAAATTTAATTTGAACATTGAAAAGTGGGCCTGAATCTTAACTCAAAATGCAAAAAGTAGAAGAGGTGGATGTCATGATATTATTGGTTGAAATCGGGTAGTTCTTGCCTATGTACAAGCATGCGTTTTACAGGAAGAAAAAATGATAGTATTTTCATATAAGAACTCAAGGAAAGTATTTTTTAGCCTGTGTTGTTAAATAGATGCACGATATGACCTGGGAATGTGATATAAAAAGGTTAAAAAGGCATTTTTCTTTTCATCTTGACCTTAAAACATGGATTCTAAATGTGTGTGTCATGCAACAGCAGAATGCTATATACACACAGGCACACACACACACACACACACACACACCGGAGCTGTCTGCGTTTCCCCGAGCTGACGTGCTGTGTTTCCTCCTGCAGAAGTACATGCAGGAGGCTCGCAGCCTGGGGAAGAACCTGCGCCAGCCCAAGCTGTCGGATCTGTCTCCGGCCGTCATCGCCCAGACCAACTGGAAGTTTGTGGAGGGTCTGCTCAAGGAGTGCCGCATGAAGGTGAAACGCACACACACGCACACACTTTTGCATGACCTTTTATTGCCGTCAGACGGTCACTTCACTCACTACGTGGCTGCTTTCGTCAGTCAGCGCTCATCCTGTGTTGATTCGTGCACAAACACAGTTATTTTAAAGGTGCTATGTGACGTATTTCTGAGCTGCAGTAATTAAAATTCACAAGGGACGATTTAAGTGAGGACTGTTAAGTGAGGAAATGGTATTGAACGTCTTTTCTTAAGTCTCAAAAAGGGGATTTTGCCCAAAATGTTGGAATATTCCTTTAACTATTGCCAGAATCATTCCCCACAAATGACGCCGGCACCCTGGGGACCAATCAGTCCTCCCTCAAAGTTTCATCAGAAATGGGCTGTTGCTGGAGGAATGACCTCTCAAAGTCAGAAATAGCGCCCCCGTCAGTCCAGTTGGTGTAATTTTATTAAACACACAATCACAGCGCTTAAAAAAAAAAAAAAAAACGTCTTCAGCCCTTAACTGTATCAAAATGAGATAAAAAAAAATGCATCATTCCCTCAAAATAACACTCGAAATATTAATATTAAAGGCTAGGAGCTAGCCTTTAACTAGCTCCTATTTTATTCCACACTGTTGTCTTTTATTGTTTTATTTGCATCTTTTGTTTTATTTCAAATTTTATTTCCATTTTTAGCCTTTTCTTTTTAATTCCACCCTGTGCTGTGTTTTATTCTTTTTAATGTTTTATTTAATGTGTTTTCAAATGTCCTTCTTTTTATTGTGAAGCACTTTGAGCTGCAATTCTTGTATGAAAGGTGCTATACAAATAACATTTTATTATTATTATCATTATTATTATTATAATTTTGATTGACAGATGAACTGATGCTGCCCATTCAGAATAGCAGCATCCTCTTTGTGGCAGTCATACAGGGAGATATGGGCCTATTTATGTTTAAAAATGCAAGATGGAGCCACTGATGTTTATTAAATCATAGCTATAGTTGCAGTAATATGCCCCGGTGGATGTTGTAACTGTGTGTGTGCATGCATGTGTGTGTGTGTGTGTCTGTGTGTGTGTGTGTAGACCAAACGTATGCTGGTGGAGAAGATGGGCCGGGAGGCGGTGGAGCTCGGTCACGGCGAGGCCAACATCACGGGGCTGGAGGAGAACACGCTCATCGCCAGCCTGTGTGACCTGCTGGAGAGGATCTGGAGTCACGGGCTGCAGGTCAAACAGGTCAGCGTGCACACACACACACACACATAAATCCATAAAAATGAGGTTGCCCATCATACGCTTTTGCTAATCAGATTTATAATAAAGCAGGTCAGTTGGTCAATATATGATAATATGCTTTGGTTGATCAGGCTTTTGGATGGTCATATTGGATATTGTGGCTGAGAGGTTACTGCCTGATTCATCCTCTTTGTGCGTCTGATCAGAGTCTTTAGTAGTGACTCTATTGGCTCTTTGACTGGGTCTCTCACATGTGACCTTTGACCTCGCAGGGGAAGTCAGCCCTCTGGTCTCACCTGCTGCACTACCAGGCCCGAGAGGAGAAGCTGGAGCAGCAGCAGGCAGAGTCACCAGGTAACACACACGCACGCACGCACACACACACACACACACACACACACACACACACACACACACACAAACACACGTTCATGAATGTAACTGAGCCTGCTCGCCCTCTTCCTGTCTCCTCTGCAGTGCCGCATGTTGCTGAGAGGAGGAAGTCTGAATCGGCCATCGGGATGCCGTCTCTGCGTGTGTCCGTCATACAGGACATGAGGTATGTGTGTGTGTAGCGATTAAAGGGAAAGTCCACTCTGAAACACTCTAAAAAATATAAACCGGACAAATATCAGACGTTGTGAGGTCACATCCGGGAGAAATCCATCACAGAGGAGAGGAATGGGCCAGTTTCTCCACTGACAGTAGCCCCAACGGACCAGAATGCAATGCTACCATAGATCCCATCTGTGCAACTCTGTCATTGATAGGGCGTGGCGCCGTCTTCGATGCTGTTTTCTGCGGTTTGAAAATCAGGCGCTGCAAATTGTGCCATCATTCATGCTCCTGTCTTACTTTTTCTCAACTGGAAAAACTTTGGGATTAATAGTCCTACTAACATTCATATTCATATATACAGCACCACTTCCTCTCTCCTCTCATCTAAAGGCAAGTTGATGGAAAGTAGGTGCATCAGAAAGTTTAATTACGACACTTCATCACGAAGTAACGGGACTGAATACCACAGATTGATGATATACCAGTGTGTTGGTTTATATCAAACCTGTTTTTTATGCATCTCTCTCTCTCTCTCCCTCTCTCTCTCTCTCTCTCTCTCTCTCTCTCTCTCTCTCTCTCTCTCTCTCTCTCAGACACATTCAGAGTATGTCTGAGATTAAGACGGAGGTGGGCCGAGCCAGAGCCTGGATCCGTCTGTCCCTGGAGAAGAAGCTGCTTTCCCAGCACCTCAAACAGCTGCTGTCCAGACAAGCCTTAACCAAGTCAGTACACACACACACACACACGCACACACAAAACACACTCTCACACACGCACATGCTGCTGATAAATAAGATAGACTTTAGTGTTTTTGCTGCGTGGCAGTTTGGCTGGAAGGATGGCATCCCACTTGTTAGGAGGGAAATGTCAAACGCTTGTATATTTGATTCAACAATAACAATAATACTAATACACAATAATAACACTGCGGTGCATTAGGCTCGACGTGCAGCCAGAAACCATCAGTCCTCACGGTCACTGCATAGAGCATCTCCAAAGTTCCCCTCACAGTAATTCACTCACAAAAAAAAACAAAAAAACAGAAAGCTAAGTTCCTGTTTGGTTTCCACAAGTTGGCAGCTGAGAGCTCAGAGCGAGCCAGGCTTTATTGCAGTCATCAGCATGGCTGAAAGGCATATTTGATGTCAATTTGGCAGAGCCTTTGGTTTATATCCAGTGGACAGTACTTATTAACTATATCAGTGTCTTGACAATCGGAGAATAAGATTTATCCTGAGCACCATTACCCTTACATTTGAACCAGATTCCTGCTTTTGTGTCCTTTGAGTTTTTATGCACAAAAACTTCAGGACAAAAATGAAGAGGCTCTTTAATACGGGCAAAACAATCAATCAACATGAAAATAAAGCTGATGGTAAACTGTCTGACCTTCTTAATGGAGATTTTGATGGACAGATAATAAAATGTTTACAGACTATTATCGATATTTTGGAAATATTGGACATTCAGTGCAAGGACAGAATCAAATATCACAATATTTTTGACCGACTGCCTCCATCGATATTGTGATGATATTGTAGGGATGAAAATTACTGGTTTCACTAAATATTTTCACTGTGATATTTTTGATAAAAAAAAAAAAAAATCATCAGTTACGTGGATATGAGGTACAGATGAATAATAAAACAGCTAGAAGAGTCTAATAAGTTCATAAAATTGCATCCCTTTACTGTAACATAGCCTTTAAAACCAGAAAAGATGTCACTTATGAATATCATGATTTTACGATATCTAAAATCCCAGACGATATTTATTCTTATATGACAGTATTGATATAAAATCGAGAATTTTTTAAAATGTTGTGGCATTTTAGGGCCGCAGTTTGACTTGTTGTGTCTGTCGTCTGCCCGCAGGAAGCTGTACAAGCGTTACGCCTTCCTGCGCTGCGAGGAGGAGAAGGAGCAGTTCCTCTTTCACCTGCTCTCCCTCAACGCCGTCGACTATTTCTGCTTCACCAGTGTCTTCACCACCATCAGTGAGTCCGGCTCAGCCGCTCGATGCCACGCGCCTTTTAGACGCTCCCTCTTGTTTTAGCTGCTCGTGCTGTGTGTCGGTAACGAGGGATAATGGGGGCTTGAGTGCATCAGCTGGAATTGAGTATTGAGTCTGACACCAGGTTTTTTATGGCAAGATGTTTTAACATTTAATCACAAGACAGGAATGCTAATTAAAGATGATTTGTTTTTAACTGCTTATAAGTTGCACTGCATAATCTCATTTTGACCAATGAAAAATCACTATATCAACATTTTGACTCATAAAAATGATATGCAATGATATCCAATTAAATTTCACTGCATCAGTATGTTAACATTTGCCTAGTCAGTATGTTAGTTCTGGATACTCATAGCTCAATTACCAGTCAAAATGCTAATTCCAGGTATCTAATTATCTAAATATTTGCAACTGCGACTAGTTAAAATGTTTTAAAATACGAAGACCCATATGTGCTTTTTGTTTCTTAAAAGTTTTTATTTCATTGTCCTGATTGTTGCACGATGCGCGTACATTTGTTGCACATGTGTTTTACTGTTATTACTGTTAGTGGTCTTAGTAATACTAGCAGAAGTAATGGTAAGAGTGAAAACAGTGAAGATGAAATATTAGATTTGTGCACAAATGTACTCGTATATATAATTTTTTTTCATGCTTCTTTTTAAATTTCCTGCAAAAATGAAAGAAGTTTATTTTCCTTGATGATGCCCAGCTGTTTCCAAAATACATTTTCCTTATTTTCTACACAGTAAAAAAAAAAAATCCTGTAAACAAACCACAACCACTGACCACTGCTAAACCTCCGAAGGTTTTTTCTGTGCGAATGGAAAAAAAAAAAAAAAGCCTCTTCCTGCTAATTTCTCCTGTTTCTGTTGGCTGGTTAATGTGAGCAGTGGATGGATCGGGCCAAAACGTGGATCAATGACTGGCTGAGCTATTAGTGTGAATAAACCATGAGGGCGTATGTACAATTTAATCAAAGATTTAAAGCACAATACATTATTCAGGTGTTTGCACTGAGGCCAAACTGCACTTCTCAAATAATTGAGCTCATACATGCAAACACACACACACGCGTGCACATGTTCATGCGTGTTGGGGCGCTTGTTATACCCACAGGTGATAATTTAGACTGTCTCCTCTGCTTCTGTTAAGTCTCATGCATTATTCTCTCTTGTCTCGGCTGCGGCTTGCTTCGCTAAAAGATTGCCCTGAATGTGTGACTCCTGCGTTCAGATTGGCCCAGTTACGTGAAGCGCATCGCATCTCATTCGCATGTGAACATCTCTCACCTTCCTGTTGCGCCGACTCGTTCGGTTTTTTGTCCCTGCAGTGATCCCGTACCGTGCCGTCATCATCCCCATCAAGAAGCTGAGCAACGCCATGACCACCTCCAACCCCTGGGTGTGTGTGTCGGGCGAGCTGGGGGACTCGGGCGTCATGCAGATCCCCAAGAACGTCCTGGAGATGACCTTTGACGTGAGTGTGACCTCTGACCCCTCCCACCCCCACCCTGCACTCGGTGTTGGGTGCAGCGGTTTGAGTGAAGTTTTGGGTTTTTGTGTGGCGTGATCTTTGCACTTTTCCTCACCGTGTTCATCTTTTACTCACTCAGGCTCAGTGTTGTGCCATCAATTTCACTTTGCGGTTTATCCTTTAAAAATACGTTTTTTTTTTTAATTCAAAGTAAATTAAGCAGTCGCACACACTGCAAAGCAAACTCAAAATTCAATAACAGTAATAATACTAACCACAATGACGAGACTCAGTAAGCAGTGATTTAAAACTGCACATGGCAATTTCCCATATCGGCATCCCAGTGAGCCCTGCTGAAATGAACTGTTTGGAAAATTTGGATTTAAGTACCCAGAAATTAGATTAGATTCAACTTTATTATCATTGCACAGAGTGCGGCTGCAACCAAATGACATTAAGAACGTCCACAGTGGAAATAGCAGTAAGAGGCAGGACTCAAATGGCTGCTGGATAAAAATGGGGGAGGAAAAAATTCTGTAATGCGATGTCAGTAAAGAGAGGAAAACAACATCTACCATTCTCATTTAATTCTCATTTAATTAGTCAAGTTAATAAACTGCACTGTGCAAAATGGAAAGCAATTTCTGTATAAAGCAGCAGTGCCAGTGAATTTGCAGCAACGATATCTACATATGGAGTTACAGTGAAAGCTAATAAGCTCATATTCAACTTATACAGTAAAACATAGATAGATAGATAGATATACTTTATTGATCCCAACCAGGGAAATTCTGGAAACATGATGTAATACAGGCAGTAAAGTACATGCCACAATGGATAACTAAGACAGTGGATGAAATTTCATAACGATGCACCTCCCTCCCTCCCTCCTGGTTTGGGACGTCCTGCCGTGTTTCTCTCTGGGTGCATGTCAGCTCTGGTGCTGCCGTTCGCTTGCCGCTGGTTTAAACCCCCCGGCGGTGAACGAGGCGTGACACGGCGCTCGGTGACTCACACTGCACTGCATGATGGCTGCGCTGCCTGTTTTGGTTGTTCTGACTTCGCCGCCACGCCGCCATTTCTGTTGTCTATCGATCATGTCTTAACAAGTGTCTCCATCTCCCTCAGTCTGCTTTCAGGCCTCACACGCACATCTCCGCCATGTTCAAGGTTAGAGGACAAAAAAAACCCTCTCATCATCCCCCCTCCATCTCCTTTAAGTTGCTCTTTTGTTTTGTTTGACATGTCTGCGTTGCTTTCCTGCAGTCGGCCTCGTTTACATGTGTTCTTGCACAAACACAATGCATTTTAGGTTGCACTGTGTTGTAGATGACATGTAAAACCTGCTGCAACATGTTTACTTTCTCCCCTGTAAACTCAACCAGAGTCATGCCTTTGACCTCGAATGCCACTCATGCTGCTTTCTACTACTTTCCATGACTGTGCTGCAATTACTAGGGCTGTTTTCAACCACTGAGGGAAATTAAATTAAAAGTGTGGCTTATATTTACTCTTATCAACAATGGAAACTTCAGCCCAGTGCATGCTGGGATCAACTCCAGCCTCTGCAACCCTTAAAATGATAAAGCAGGTAGACAAAATAAATAAAATTGAAATATACGACAAAACACAACTAACTATGCCATGATATTTTAGCAGCTGATGGCAAAATGAATAAACTGTTTCTCTGTTGGCGACATTAGAGGAAAGGAAATGTAATATATTTTGAAGTTGGCACTTGTAGGTCTATGGGAAGGCCACAGCCGCAATAACACTCATGCTAGTGATAGATAACAGTGTAATTATAGTGCTGTTGTTAGTAATAGCAGCAGGTGTTTGTTGTGTGTGTGTGTGTGTGTGTGTGTTTAGTGTGGATTAGTAAGTTAAAGCATAAATTAGATAAGCGTAAATGCTGATTGCTGTATAATGTTCAAATCATAATCGGATAGAGTTTGCATCAACGTGACTCTGCCCATGCTGTGTGTGTGTGTCTGTGTGTGTGTGTGTGTGTGTGTGTGTGTGTACTCAGTGTCAGAATCTGGGGAAGCTGACCACCGTCCAACTGGGTCACGACAACGCCGGCCTGCTGGCCAAGTGGCTGGTCGACTGCGTCATGGTGCGCAACGAGATCACAGGACACACCTACAAGTGAGTGGACCGCGTGTGTCTGACTCCATCTTTTGCTCTTTTATTTGTTTCTAATGTTTATTGAGCCTTTTTATATACCCAGGGTCTCGTCAAGGGGCTTTTTTACGAGGGAGAATTGACCAAGCAGCAGCAGCGCGTTTAGTCACTGAGACAACAATAAATACATGATTAAAATACTCTCGTTTTTTTAAGTAATATATCATTTGAGTTGGAGTCGAGAGCAGCTGTGAAGCCGTTTGCAGCCGAGCCAAGCAAAATCAAGTCCTCACGATGCCAAGACTGCACTCGGGAGAAAATGGAACAAACATTAATAAATTCAATAGTTTGTATGAACCATAAACAAGAAGTTTACTGAGGTCTATAGAGACTTGCAGCACTGCCTTGTGCAGCAGAGACAAATGGGGCAAATTGAAGGTGTATACAGCAGTGACCGCTGTGACACTTGTTGCTGTTTTCACATCATTTCCTTGACTTGAGGTGGACTGGGTTTGGTTGGCTGTCGCTGGCTGTTTTTATGTGTTGTTTTGTGTTTTATCATGTGAAAGTGTCCTTTTTATGTGAAACTCATTGTGCCGTCTTGACCAGGACTCCCTGGAAGAAGAGATCTTGTATCATAATCGGACCTTCTTGGCTAAATAAAGGATAAAAATAAATGAAAAGAAAAGACAAGACAAGAGCAGATGTAGGAAATGCTATTGGTTGGTGCTGTGCTTGTGAATAGAAGATGCAAAGTTTAAAATCTGTAGCCCGGCAGGGGAAATATGAGTTTCAAAAGTGATTACCTGTACTAGAAAACGGTAAATGCACTGGGAATCTCCCTGGTATCAGTGAATTTGAAGCAGATCATTGGTGCTGTCTGAGTCCACTTTTCAAAATAAAGGCTCACAGCTTTCAGTTTCGGTTCGTTCAGCACGTTCAATGCCCTCCCCGTCCTCCCTCAGGTTCCCCTGCGGGCGCTGGCTCGGTAAGGGGGTGGACGACGGCAGCCTGGAGAGGGTCCTGATCGGCGAGCTGGTGGTTCCCAGCGGAGAGGAGGATTCTGGGAGGGGCTGCCGCACGCCCCCGCTGCAGCGCTCGCCGTCGCAGACCAGGCGCATCAGCATCACGTCGCTGTCGGGACGCGGCTGCAGTCAGTATCTCTCAAAAGTCCATATGCACTTATTGATTTGCCTGTTGCCTGGAAAATGAATTTAGTCATTTCTAAATATCTAAATATAAAAATATCTTTGATGTAGGCGTGTTTAGATGTATAGAATCATTCCCTGCACTGTGTCTATATAAAGTCTTATCAATATCAATAACTCATAAGGTTAGATAGATAGATAGATAGATAGATAGATATGTATACTCTATTGATCCCAAACTGGGAAATTCCCACGTTACAGCAGCATCATCAATAAAAAAAAAAGTTGTCTATATATTGATATAGAGAGTGATATATGGATTATATGGATTAATATGAAATGATATGTGAAGATAAATATGGAGTAATCAGTTCTCCCACCACATATTCTGGTTCAACCTCACAAGAACAAGTATAGATCTTGTCAATTACCTTTACATTTAAAATAATATTCCTTAAAATGCCAGTTTTTCAGTAAAATTTTTAGAATTGTTTGTCAAGTTACCCCCAAATGACCAGATCAAGACAATATGATTGACCTTAGAGATATTATTTGTCATACACTGATAAAACTTATTCTGGGATGTTGTAAAATCAACAGGATTTAGTCTTTTAAATCATCAATTCAAAATTATTTTTCTTATACCCGAATAAATCGGTTCATGAGGTGAACAATAGTCTGTGGTTGCAGCTTAGTTCATTTTTTTCCAAGCCACTGAAACTGAGGCCTTGGAAATAGTATTGACCGCTCCGAGCTGAAGATATGCAGGGAGTCTGGTTTCTGCCACAATGACGCTCCATCTGTTTTCCTGATTTCAGAGCCAACGTCTGCGCAAATCCAAGAGGCCATCGGCGAGGCGGTGAACAACATCATCAAGCACTTCCACAAGCCCGAGAAAGAGGTTTGTGTGTTTGTGTGTCAGAGGGAGCCTCGTCTCGTCCTGCGCGGCGTCTGCGCTCCTCTGCTCGATAATGCAGGACTTGATAAATATATTCATAAGGGCGGCAGCAGCTCCGTGTTTAGTCTGGGGAGAATTATCTGGAGACGGAAACCGAGGCTGTCTCACCCTCATTATCGCTCCCCGTGAATAAACTTTGTTTTTTTTAAGACATCTGATCGCTGTTTCTCTGCACACTCCTCCTCATGATAGCCTGGGTTTGATTCTCTCTCGCTCTCTCTCTATTTCCTCTCTCTCTCTCTCTCTCTCTCCACCGGCTGTGTTCATTACGTGTTTGGTTTATGAACTGTGTAATGGCGTTTCAATCGACGCGGCGGAGGAAGCAGATGTTTTTAAAAATGTCCCAGGCCGTCAGAGGAGCGATGCAGAGAGAAAAAGGAGGGCAGAGATGGAGAGCGGTGCCCTGAAGGAGGCCATTAACCAGGCACAGACGTTACACTTGATCCACAGGAGAAATGCATCGGTTTCAGATAATCGGAGGCTCTTTCTCGCCGCGCGCTGAGATTCATCCTGTCCTCAAAGAGACCGGCCACGAGAATCTGTGAAACCACACTCTCGGTATTTAACAGTGTGGTTTAACACCGACACTTTTTTAACGCGTCGGTGTCTCAGTTCTTGTAATCTGCCAGAAGCTACTTTTTAAGAAACAGGATGTTGTTGCATTTATGTTCCTGCCATACTGATGCATTCTTTTTCAGTGCACAAAAAAGAAAAAAAAGAAAAGAAAAAGTGGAAAATCACAGCATCTTTTCCAGACAACATGCTGCTGAGGGGAAAAAAACAAAGAAACGTCTGTAGAAAATAACACAAAAGTACATTTTAGTGAAATAACTTAGTTACTTTTCAGACAAATAATTAAGCAAAATAGCTTTCCATACCACTTGATGCTAAAAATGTTGTTTCCAGTTGTCATGTCGCGTTCATATCTAAAAGCACTTTGAACTTTTAATATTCAACTAAAACTGATTTGCGGCAAACAAATGACACACTTGAAGACTAAAGTGAAGATAACAGACTAGAACAAAAGCTGGTAAAGAGGAAAACAGCGAGTGTGCAAGTCCTTGAAATGGAGTCAGAGTTAACGCGTGCTCCAGTGCCTGTGTGCATCCTCACAGTTAATTGGATTTGGTATCAGTGGATTTAATTAACAAGTTACTGTACATCTGATAACTCTGCACCCTCTTCCTGGATTTGTTATCCACCAGGCAGAAATCGCTCTTTTTTTTTTTTTTTGTTTGCTGCTTTTGTTTGTTTAATTTGCTGTTTCCATTATTTTCTTACTTCTTTACTGCTTATTTCTGTTTTTTTTTTTTCCACTCTAAATCTTCTCCTGTTTTTTTAATCTCACTTACATGAATTTCTGTCCTCTGCATCTTCATCGTTCATGTATTTTAAATCAGTGTTAATCTAATCTAATCTAATCCCCGTGTGCCCGTGCAGAGAGGCAGCCTGACCATCCTGCTGTGCGGAGAGAGCGGTTTGGTCGGAGCTCTCGAGCAGTTCTTCCACCACGGCTTCAAGTCCGCCCGGCTCTTCCAGAAGACCGTGTTCGTGTGGGACTTTGTGGGTGAGTGCGGCGCGGAGCTGCAGCGCCATCTGCTGCTGGAAAGAAGAAGTACCATTATGGAAGCCTCATGCATTTGCAGAACTTTAGAGTGAACTGTGGAAAACTGTGTTTGCAATTTCAGAAATGATCACTTTTAGTATTTACTTAGTTTGACTGAAATTTTTTTTTTTTTTGCATGAGAGATGGTCTTGCACCACATACCACTGTTAGAAGTCATTATTTTTTTCATGTAACATATGCTTATCAATTATATTTTATCTCACAAAGTTAACACTTCTTGCTTTTACATGCACAAAATATTCCGTATTTTGCCCTTATTGTGAAAAGGACAGTATTCCCACTAAGTCGTTCACATGGCTGATAAAAATGAATATTACCCTAATATTCCTGTTTAAATGCTGCCATGCATACTCTGATTCATACAGCCTCCCTCGTTCATTCGTTTAGCCACCTTATTGAATCTTATAATTATTTGGAAAAAGGCTTATACTTATACTACTATACTTATACTTATTCCATTTACATACACAAAATATTCCATATCTTGCCCTAACCCTAACCCTTACTCTGAAAAAGACAGTATACCCACTAAGCTGTTCACATGGCTGATAAAAATGAATATTACCCTAATATTACCTTTTTGAATCTTATAATTATTTGGGAAAAGGTCTTATTAGGAGTATCCAAATGGAAAATGCAGTTTACATGGCCTGTATTAGATTTGTGATATTGGCCTATTAAGAGTAATAGTGGAAAATGACTGCAGAAAGCTGTTTTATGGCACTGTATGAACTTTAAAGTCAGTGTTGCTGATTGGAAAGCACACGCAATCTAGAAAATGAACCTGCAGCTCTTTTGCGGATCATTTTTTTCCGTCTTTCTGCACACATGATGCAACGCTTGATGTGCAAGACACCAGCGAAAACAAACCGAGGAGCTGGGAGGGGAAACAAACTCTTTCCCCGGCTTTCATCACCTCTCAAACCTCCTCCTGTCGTCTCCCCTCCCCGATCCAGAGAAGGCAGTGGCCTACATGGAGTCGGCCGACCAGATGGGAGACCTTCAGGAGACCGCCGAGCCCCTGGGGATGACCTGTCAATCACTCTGTCGCTACGTCAACGCCATCAACTCCACGCCCAGGAGCATCGGCAAGGATGGAAAGTTCCAGCTGCTGGTGTGCCTCGGTGCCAGGTCAGCTTTGATCCCATTTACCTCAGTGGAGCCTTCCCGTGCTGTTTAGAGTTAGAGCCCATTTACCTCTGCAAGCTTTTTTAAAGGGACAGTTCCCTTAAAAAAAGCAGATTTTCCCCACTTATCCCTTAGTGCTATTTATCCATCCAGTTTCTGTGTGATTTGGCGAGGTTTCCAGTCGGTCTCCCTTCACCTCTCTAATGGAGCTAGATGGGTATCCATTTGTGGAGCTCAAACAGCAGCAGCTCTTTCCAAAAACAATGACAAAAACGCCCGTCATAATTTTGTTGGGAGCTGACATACGTTTGCTGGAGTTTGTGAGCAGGAAATAGGAAACAGGCAGGCGGAGACACGTTTATTGGTACAGCACATTTCGCACACAGCGGAAATTCAAGATGATTTCCATATGGCGTAAAAAGACATTTAAAAGCATCGAGAAAAAGAAAAAGCAAGAGAAAAACACAACAAATAAACTAAATAAAATAAGAAAGTAAGATTTGCATAGGAAATATAAAGTCCAAATGCAAATAAAACCTCAACAGTTTGCATCCATTTAAGAAAAAGCAATAGAGAATTTAAAGTTAAGTCTGGATTTTGATTTGTTTGAACTCTGGGAACAGTTACTAGAGGACCCGAAACTTCTCGGGGTTTTGTAGCATAGGCAGGCTGGAAACTTCACCAAATCGCACAGGAATTATCTGGATGGATAGATTGCACTATGAGTAAGTGAGGAAATGATCTTGTTTTCTTGTCTTTTCTAGCTTGTTTTATTGATTAAACCACATCGTCTTGCTGAATGATTTCTCTCCCTGCAGAGACCGCCTGCTGCCACAGTGGCTCCCCCTGCTGGTGGAGTGCCCGGTGATCCTGAGGATGTACGAGGACTCGGCCCTGCTGAGAGACCGCAGCACCGTCAACGCCCTCATCAGCGTCCTGCAGACCCTGCACGACTTCCCCATCACGCTGGAGAGCTCGCTGGTCAAAGGCGTCGACCTTTAACCCGAGCAGAGGCCGCTGGGACGCCGCTCAGCTCTGGATTTTAAAAAAAAAACACAACTCAAAAAACAAACAACAAAAAACAACAAAACAAACCACTTTCCCCGCTCCCTCGCTGTTCCTCTCCGCTGACGTCATCGCCCGTTGATGAGGCCTGCTTGATCCGATTGGCTCTGGGATTCGACATGTGACCAGGGAAGGAGGAAGAGTGAGGCGTGAGAACTTTTTAAAGAGACAAAGAGACGCTCGGTCTACGCTTTGGATCGCCGAGGAGTTTGGATGCAGTATTGATACCTAGCCTGCGGTTCTGAAAGACTCTTTAACTTTAATCTAGAGTGCTTTTCTTGTTTTGTTTTGTTTTGTTTTGTTTTTTAACCTACACCTATGTGCAAACGCTGTGTAGCCTTTGTAGGTGCATCTAGGTAGACCGTGTGATCAAATCCTTTCTGTTCCCTGCCTGCTTCCTACCTGTGATCGCCGTCATCCCTCGTTTAGCGTCGGTAGCATTAGCAGAAGCATGCCTATGGGTCAGGGACGAGGAGACAGACACAAGAAGTCCCCGCCGGAGGGACTGAGGATGTACAAACACACGGTGATGATGAAGGTGAGGAAGGTGACGGGGCGGCTCTCCTCTGAGCTGGACTTGGACTGGACTTTTTCCCCGGCGTCTTGTTTCAGCCCGCGGATCCTAACGGACGCAAAGTCTACTGATCAGAGATGTGGCTCGGAAAGGCGGGAGCTTAACCTGCAGCTGCATGGACATTCCTACCAAAAACGACAGGCGCGGACCTGGCTGTTTTAAGATGCTGTGTGTGTGTGAGTGTGTGAGTGAGTGTGTGTGTGTGTGTGAATAAGCGGAGGTTGGATTTTACGGACATGTGTGTGTACAGATGTGTGAACGCGTGTTAATCCTCCTTTTATTTTTGTATCTTCCAGCTTCAAGTTTTCCAAGTTGATCTACTGGTTTCTGTACTAAAATGCACTGAAGCAGCAAAGTGTGTGAGCGAGCGAGCGAGAGAGAGAGAGAGAGAGAACCTGTGTATGCCTGACAGATTATAAAGTCTCATGGCTGTTCATCTTAAAACGGACATTTCGAGACCGTTTGCCAATAACGACACTTCACAGTTTCATAGTTTCTCCTTTACCTTTACAGTGACTTAAGTTAATAAATGCAAAATGCACTGGAAGACAAATGGATACAATAGGAATTTCATGGTGAATCAGCCCCTTTTAAGTTTTTCTCCTATTCTATTCGTCAAAGCATTAATTTGAACTTATCGTTTAAATCCTCACAAACTATCCATATCCATACATCCCCATTCAAACTGAGGGCTTGTCTGACCTCAACAGGGTTTTTTCTTTCACTTTTTATTCATATTTAGATATAAAACTTTTAATTTATTCCATAATTGAGCCCACAGCCTCTAGAGATGGCTGGTAACTCGTTCAATCTGTTTTTTTGTTTTTTTTTAGTGATCTGCATTAAAAAAAAAAAGGGTGCACTTGGACCCTTTCACCACGATTGCCACTGACCGCTTTCTGAATTAACCTCTAATTGAGAACGGTGTAAATATTTTCGTTTGTGCATGTTGATAAAGTGTATTTCTTGTGACTCTCCCCTCTGATGAAGTCAGGACAAAAGGTTTTGAGGAGTGTGAGGGGGTTTAAAAAGAAAAAGAAATAGACACGGGACGTCTCTTTGCCCTCCCTTCTGCTTTGACCTGCAGTATTTAGTCTGTGAAGGACATGCGGCCTGTTGGGGGTTTGCTTTCATTTATTTAATAATTTAATTTTAACAGGCTGAGGTAGGAAGCCTGTGGAATAACCAGGGAAAACACATCTGGAGTGAAACCAGTAACCACATTTTCCACTGAAACTCATGTTGTACCACTGTGATATCGGACTGTCCAAGAGTTGGAAAAATGCAAATATATATAAAAAAAAAAAAAAAAAACTTTCCTCTGTCTTGTCTTTGGGGGTTTAACCACAGAGTAGGTGTGCTGCGTCATGCATGCCCGGCTCCACTTCTTCTTTCAGCATCCCGAGCAAACCTCCTCCACCGTCAACGAACAAGAAACAAACAGAAACAGAAACAGAAAGCGGGCACTAGACTGTAAATCGCCCCCATCCCACCCCAGCAGGTTCCCTCCTGGAGGAAACACGCCGTGGATGAAGCCGTTTCCAGCTCCCTGCCTCCTGTCTTTGCTTCAGAATAAATGGTTCTTTTGTTACAGAAAACGTTGCCCGCGTGTGACAAATGGTTATTAACACACCGAGTTGGCTCTGCTGGAACGTGAAATAGGAAATGCTACTGAACCGGAGGCCTCTCTGTGGGCGTCACGGTTGCAAATCGAGTCGTGGGAAGGACAGTAACGAAGTAAACGAAAGGAGTTTTATGTCTCTGTAGAAGTGACAGACCTGTTCTGATATTTATTATGCCTATTTCATTAAAAACACCCAGTGTGTGACAACGTCGTCTCAGATTTTCTGTGTGTGTGTGTGTGGGCTGTATGTGCAGTTTTGCATGCAGCTGGGGTCATGTGAGTTTGACCCCAGTTAGAAATACTACAATTATGGTTCTTCTAGAAGTTTCCAATGTTGTTGTTTATATTAGGAGACAAATAAACAACCAAATTGTCTAATTAGAACAAAAATCGCTCAGGTAGCTATTGTTTTGCAGCCAAACTTGCACAGGATGATCAAGGTCTCAGTAGACCAACAAAATAAGTAGGTTATATAATCACTAATAATTAAAAGTAGTATTAATTTGCTCATTGTTTGTTTGCTTATTTGAAAACATGCTCCATATTTCACTACTTAGTAAACAGAAAACCTTTTTTTTTTTATCTGTTTCAAGTTATGAGCAAAGAAAATCACATTGCCTTAAAATAGATGAAGCATTAAAACATAAAGTAGTGCAAAAGCAAAAAAATAAATAAATAAACGAACAAAAAAAGACAAAATGAGGAGCAATTTAAAAAATAAAGACATAAAAAATGTTTAAATAGTTTTGTTTGATTGTTTGTTTGCTTGTTTTGTGAGGAAGAGGTCGCCTGCAGGTAAAAACAGAGAAGCCTCGCAGTGCCACCGCCTGGCAGCTTACGTGTCCTTCAGCCTCTCCATGGCAACTAGCAACGCCCCCCTTTTCCCGCGTAATTCCCAGTCCTTATATGGGCATTGCTATGCGTAGACGCAGGGAGACGTCACAGCTGTATGCAAATCGCTCTGATTGAAGAAAATGAGAAAATGGTGGAGCAGAGACTCGAGTAATGCGCATGCGTGGACGTGTCTACTACGGGCACACTGCTGGCGTCAAGCTAGCAGCCACGACACCGGAAGTTGGATGATTGTGCCTACAAAATAAATGCATTGTTCTTGTTGACATTTTATTGTGTCAGGCTCACAGTTTCATCCTGTTGAATGGCAATCACGTGTTTTTTGTGAATGTGAGGGATAAAACTATTGAATATGTCTTTATAAATTGTTTTTTTTGTTTGAATTTACAGTATAATTAAAAAAATGGAGACAAAGATTTCATTGTAGCAATTAATTAATTAATTAATTAATGTTCCACAATCCCAATTCTCCAGCAGATAAATCTTATATAATTAACTTGATTATTATTTTGTCTCAGTGTTATATCCATAAAATGATTTAGCTTAAAAAAAAAAAAAAAAAAAAAACTTCCTTTTGCATTGTTAAAGATTCAGACTTCAAAACATATTGGACAACTACTGAAAAGTTTAAAACTCATATATCACAAATTGGTAAAAAAAAAAAAAAAAAAAAAAAAAATCGTTGGCAGACCCTGGAGTTTCGCTCTTTCTTTCTTTTCCCTACACTTTGTTAATTGTGGTTCGTTTTAATTTATTTTTACATCATTTGTACACTTAAGAATCTATAGATAATCCTTACGAAAGCAAAAACGTATGTAACAAAAAAACTTCATGTATTTGACCTAAATTTAATCAGATAAAGGAGAGGGGGAAAAAAGAGTAAATGCATCGTTTAGACTCGAAGAGATTTCATAACGCGTGTTTGTAATGGGGGGGTTTAATTTTGAAGGTCATAAGCGGAAGTTGTAGTCGATGTTGCCGCCGGCTCGACGCGGAGGTCCAGGCGACGGTTACAACTGATGGTTTCCAACGGTATTGTTAAATGTTAACTGAGACTCACTTCCAAAGACGTCTGGTTTTTTTAATTAACCGCACAGGACACAAGTCTGAGGCGTTTGAGCTTTCCATTCCCGAAGCAAGGCAAGTGGATTTTCTTACTTTGTACAAGAAGAAGTGTGTTTGTCAGTGTGTGTGTCTGTGTGTGTGTGTGTCGGCGTGCGCTAAAGTTATCGGAGGATGGTTGTTTCTGATTTCACATCCTTATCTCGAAACGAACGGGACGCTAAGTCGCTGGAAACAAAGTCAAACGACGTCGAGCAAAGAGTTTATCATCACTTCCACGTTGTTTTTGGTTCAATTCTGTGTTTTATACAACATTTCGGGAGGCTGGTTAGTTGTTAATAACGCTGTCGACTGTCCGTGTGGCTGACATGCTCTTACACAGCTTCCACCGCTTTTGCTTACGAGGATTAGTGTTATTATTGTATTTAAAGTAACTTAGTTTTACTTCACATATCATATGGGTAATGCTACACTGGTGCTTTTTTGTATTTTTTATTTTTTATTTTTTCTCCGATGAAGCGGAGAAGCCATCGTGCTCATCTTCTCGTCCGCAGCTGTTCTTCCCACAAAAAATGAAATTCAACGCCAGCTTGCCTTCGGTGAAAATGTTTTATAAACGTGTCGAGTGATTATCGTGATTTAAAAAAAAAAAAAAATCTCCAAAGTGAGTAAAAAGCAGGTGTTGTGCTGACCTCGACTTTGTCGGGGTGGGTGGGTGTGTTTTCTGCGTCAAATGTCCAAGCCCCTTTTTTTTTTAAACATTTAGTCTCGGCTGTAAAAGACTTAATCGGGACAAAGACAGGATGGCACCGGTGCAAAGCTCATAAAAAGGCGTCATTGTGACTAAAAATCATCGTATTTATTGTGGGGAAATTTGAATGGGTGTCGAAGAAAGTGCAGCGTGGAAAAAAACGTGCAACTGTTTACACAGTTTGGCTGGGGACTTGTGACGCCTCTAGATCCATTATCGGACAGTGTGTTTGCTGTTGGTTCTTCGGAGATTTCAGATTTTCACATACACAAAGGACACTGTTTTATGAATATTATAGGGAACAAACCGCCTATTAACAGTTTCAGTAGTTGTTCTTGTTTTCGCGAGATGATTCCTCTAGTAGAACCTCGTGTTCCCTTATCGGACATGAAGCCGGCGTCTATTATCCCAGTTCATACTTAATGTCTTTTTGTTTTTGTTTAGCTGATATCACCTTCTATTTCTTCCATGACTATGTATTAAGTAGATTGGGGGGTGTGGGATGTAGCACTGCACGCAGATACAAGCCTTCAGAGCCGTGGAAACACGTGTGACTGCCGGTGCAGGAAGGGTGCGCAGACACCACATTGACTTTGCTCTGCCAAGTGCTTGCATGTCGTTTCTATAAATTGACATATGCATCGGTAAACCTGGCTGAATACAGTGGATGGCGTGCTTATCGGTGGTTGTCATCCAAATGTAGTCATCTGTCCGATAATGGACGCCTATGCCGTCGCTCCCTTTCCACTGCGCTCTGACGCAGGATAATTCACATAACAAAGACTTGATCCAAACAATAGATGCACATTAACAATGTTGTCAGCGTGTGATACGCTGTTTCTGTTTACCTCTAGGACTTTATAAGTGTAATCCCTTTGTCTGTGTGTATCTGGAGTAATATCGTCCAGCTGCGGCTAAATAATAGTAAATGCAGGCTGGAGGTTGGATGATGCTGCATGCTCGGCTTTTCCCCGATGCACTAAAAAGACGATTTAAAACTACTGCCTCGCCTTCATTGACACTCACATTTTGACAGCTTTTAGTAACTTCCCACACCTCTTTGTGTGTTGAAATCCAGATGTGTTGCAGCAGTGGTGGCCTGCAGCAGGCAGAGCATCACATCAGACAGCCATTTACCGTGGCTCCAGTCGGCACCATGCTGCCGCCTCCATCCTGCTGCCATGTGCCAAGCTTCACTAGACACGATTATACAACCACTGGCGACGCTCCGCGCTCACTGCAAGCGCTGTAGACGACGTTTAAATCCGTATACATGTGTAAAATGATGATATCTTGTAGTTGTCACCAGCAGAGTCTAATTTTAATTCAGTGGGTTAAGTATAAAACGTCAAAATTAATCCAAACATATTGCTGCGCTGTGTTTTTACTAATGTATTCGAAGTGCAGTGCGTGTAGTTTTCGTGTGATTACACTGTTTTGGAAGTGGCAGCCGTCGTGCATCACCTCGACGCCGCATCCCGGCCACGCTGAGCACATGGCGAGCCTCCAGTTGCATCAGCACCACAGTTGCGTAAGAGGCAGTCAGGCCGCGCTGTTCCTGTCTCGGTGATGCTCAGGCTGATAACCTGGGTTTTTCCCCTCCTCCCCTCCCTCCCTGTCTCCCCTGTCTCTCTGCCTCCACCAGATCTGCCCAGGCAAGCGGCAGGGGGCTCGGCTCCACGGCGTATGACGTAAATGCGCGTATTACGCACACAAATCTAGCTCGTATTATGATTATATGCTCCACTCTATATCCACAGAAACTAGAGCGGTCTTATAATAAAACATGGGAAAATATCCAGCCTGTTTTGCAAGCACAGCTCAATCTCCAGTAGATTCAGAAACATGCTTTTGAAAGTGTTACAACTCACAACAGGTTTTATCTTCCCAGGAGAAGATTAATATACAGCACATTTCTCATATTTTAATTTCTCCTTCTCTGTATGTGTGTCATTGTAGATGTTTGGCTTCCACAAGCCCAAGATGTACCGGAGCATAGAGGGCTGCTGCATCTGCAGAGCCAAGTCATCCAGCTCCCGCTTCACAGACAGCAAGCGATACGAGAGGGACTTCAAGAGCTGCTTCGGGTGAGTCACCGGCACCCACTCAGTCACCCTCCACAGGTCATAATGTCGCACATCTGCAAGCACTTAGGCCAACTTTGTTGTTGTTCAGTTTGCCTGTCCGATTCTGAAGGGACAGATGTTGCAAAGTTAGCCACAAGACAAACCGACTCATACACCTTTATGTTTTCTTTTTTTTCTCAGATGAGCAAACACATCAATATTGAATGATACCCTGTTTCATCCAGGGACCAGAATACAAGTCTAGGGGAACTGCGTCTATGTTTAAACACTATGACCAACCAAATTTTTAGCCGTACAAGGAGCATATCTTTGGTCTGTTGCTGGGTTTTCTGCTGACTTGCTGCTATTGGCTTAGCCGTGTTGCCAGGATCTATTACCATGGTTACGTGTGATGTAATGTAATGTGATGTGATGTGATGTGAGTCAGCATGCGTAACAGTGGTTGAAATAGCTCTGGATCACCCTGGGGCAAAGACATTAGTGGGGCACATTAAGTAATTTATGACTTTTTTCTACTTCTGTCTAGCAACTGAGGGACTGCAACAACTTCTACAGGTTTCTCGCACAGTGTATGGTAGCCTGCAGTGGACAGAAATATAAAAGTCATATTTTTCAATGTGACCAGTAAGGAAGCTAATTAGATCAGGGCTATCACAGATGTAGAGAGGTATTTTTGTGTGATGTGGGACATTTTAATCTCACTTTCATGCACCTAACATTTGTTTGCCCATATCTGCGAGACACACATCTGGAGGGACTTGTCCTGTGAGGCTGATTCTCATCCTGTCTGTCTCTGCAGGCTGGGTGAGGTGCGTTGTGGGGACATCTGCAACGCCTGCGTCCTCCTGGTCAAGAGATGGAAAAAACTCCCAGCAGGATCCAAGAAGAACTGGAATCATGTAAGGAGTTACACATTCACAGCAGTCTCCTGTTGCTTGGGTTTTGTGAATTGCACGAATGCACCTTGACATTTGTTGCCATGGGCGTTCGTTTTTTCACTGCACACCCAGATTTTCCCAGTAACAGTTCGAGGCGGTCAAATGCCAACTTTCAAATCACTTTCTAAGCTCTCAGCTCATGTCACTCCTTTCTCAAAATTTAGCTACCAGCTTTGTAATGTGTTCTCTACATCCTCAACTGTCTGTCTTGTGTGGTTTTAGGTGGTTGACGCAAAAGGTGGAGCGAGTATGAAGGCCACACTCAAGACCAAGAAGATAAAGAAGAAGGCGAGGCCGAGCCAGATCAGCCGGGTGCAGAGCGAGCTGAAGAGAAACAGTAAGCAGACACCAAAGACACTCGGCTGTGTGTGTCTTAAAATGTCTCAAAAGTCCAATTTCCCAATTATTCAACCTTAAAAATCATTGGACCTAAATTTTAATTCAGTGGGTCTCAAGATCAATATAAACATTTTATTAAATTTCATTTATTCATCTGTTTCCCAATACTTAAGCTCTGCACTTTACCAAATCCATAGTACTTAAATTTATTTATATTTTCTTTATTTATTTTTTCTGTAATTCTTATTTGCATAAGAAAAAACATGATTTGTCCAAAAATCAGTTTTTAATTACCTTAAAATTGATTTTAAAACATTTTTTAAAAATCGTTCAGTTCAGCATACATGTAGACACCTTCTTCAGGGATGCAGTTGTGGCTGCAGCCGCCTAAATTTTGATCCAAGGGCTCACCCACTGTTTTTAAGCTAATGTTTCTTTCATAATTAAAATGTATATAACGTCTGATGACAGGGCAGTCTCATGCTTTGTAGGGAATCTCTGCTTGGATACATAAAGCACCAAATTATTAATGTCATTATTACTAACATGCTTCTATTGAAAAGTGAACTTTCTAAACAGACAGTTTATCTTATGACTGGCTGCTGTCTGTCTGAGTGTTGTTAATGATGTTGTGTTGCTCCCAGACTCAGACGCTCACAGCACCACCTCCAGTGCCTCGCCAGCACAGTCGCCCAGCTACAGCAACCAATCAGACGAGGGCTCGGACACAGAGCTCTCACCTGGCACCGCCCACTCCCCGGCCTTCTCTTTCCTGGATCTCACCTACTGGAAAAGGTAAAACGTCAGGCTGCTGGTCCACTGAGAGGAAGTGCTCAGTGGACTTTAGTTCCCTTTTCACTTGACGCCTTCCTCCTAAAGGGGATTACTCTCTATTCAGGTCATGTGATGTGCTCCTGATTTACTTGGAAAGAGAAAGCTCTTGCTGCTGATGGAGATAATTTAGAATTTCACTCTTAAATCTTAATGTGCCATTTTTTGCACATTTTTGGAAATTTGGGCAAATCTGCAGCACCTCAGCACACAAACATTGTGCACACTGCAGCTTTATGTAGTCAAGCTTAGAAATATCAAGTAGCAAAATTAGGGAAACACTGGATAGCCTACACATTTTTTGGAGCCGGCCAGATCCCAGATCCAGCACTTAAGATCTGAACTGGATCTGAATCCCACAGGAAAAGTACTTTTATAAATAGAAAGATTAAATGTCATTCATTGAATTTTCAAGTAACAACTCCACTTGAAAAATAAAAACAAGAATTTATTTATTTATTTTTAGGATATGGCCAAATGTGGATCTATTGAAAATGCCTGGATCCGAATCCGGTACTTGACCCAGTGCATCCCTAAGCAAAATTCAGGCTGTTATTTGTCTTCATGTTGTTTTGGCAGAGGAAAGATGTTTGTGCAGACACACAAACACAGTTTTATCCCAATAAAATGATACAGTAAAACCAAGTAATGTTTTTTTTTCCCCCCATCAAAAGGAAAAATTAACTCTTTATACCACATAAGACGTTAACACAATTTCTGATGATGTTTCAGGCAGAAGGTGTGCTGTGGGATTGTGTACAAGGGACGCTACGGAGAAGTCATCATCGACCCTCACCTGTACAAGCCCTGCTGTCAGAGGAAACAAACACAACACCAGCAACAGGAGGAAGAGGAGGAGGAAGAGATAGAGGAAGAAGAGGAGGAGGAGGAAGAAGAGGAGGATGGGCAGGCAAATGGAGAGTGTGCAGAGAGCAAGTCGCCGCCCGCTGAGGTGGAAGAGGAAGAACGGGTGGAGGAGAAAGAGGAGCAGGGAGGAGAGGAATGGTGATTTTAACACAGGGATGGGAAAGTCTTCCTGGACGGACAGATGTACTGTACAAGGCACTAAAAAAGGACACTCTACCAAACTTGTCATAACACATGACGTCACAACCAAGTCGCACTGCGGTTTGTCCGTCTTTTACAAGCTGCTGCAACCATTCCTGTTTTTTTTATTTTTGTTGTTGTTTTGTTTGTTTGTTTTTCTCCAGCCATGAGGTGATGAGGCTTTCCTCCTTGTTCTGTTATCACCTGGACACCTTGGATTTATTCTGCTTTGTGTCTTGGAGCGCTATGAGATTCTACCATTTTTGTTTTGTTGTTGTAAATACTTTATTTTGCTCTTTCTGTCTGAAATGCTGGATCGACAAAAGCTGCATGGAAACCTGGAGACCTCTGGAAAATTTACCCTTTACTTTTAGGATGGAGCCATAAGCTAGAAAAACAGCCTTTCACTCTTTTTGCCTTTTCCTCGTCTTGATTCTTCACTCTTTATTTTCTGCAATTTTTTCTACTTCAGTCTTTTCATGTACGACCTGAACTGTCTTTTTTTTTTGGTTAAAATTCAAGAACTTTTGGGTTTGCTGTGTGAGGTGTGAGAGAGATGCATTCATCCTGGTGAAGATGACGTGGCGAAGGCTAAAGGCACGCCGCCGCCGACTTCTTTAAAAAGTCATGAAGTTACCATGTTCTCTATTGTGCTCTGGTCCCTTTTTTTTTTTTTTTTTTTTTGAAGCTGTAAATAATGAAAGATGATAAAACATGACTGAATCACTGCTGTAAAAAAAAAAAAAAAAATACAAAACTAAATAAATTCACAGTGCACATAGAAAGCACAAACATTATCAGGGAGACTTTTGGCTCTGAGCACTGGTCTAGATGCAGCTGTTCTTTGAAACCCTCAACTGAACCATTATAAGCTATAAAAAAAAAAAAAAAGAAAAGAAAAATCCTCGGGAAGACGGCGACAACAATATGAAATTGAATTCCCACTTGGCCGCAGGGAGAGGCTGTCGGAGGCACCTCTTGTATTGCTGCTGCCAGTCTTCATCAGCCTTTTTGGTTGTGCAGGAAGGGGCTCGGTAGCTATTTATATCCCAGTGATGTCATGAAAAGCCCCGTCTCTCCACCGACCAGAAAAGGCCTCCGAGGATTTGCCCTTCCATTGGTGTTGTTAGTAGTTGTGTTTTAGTTCGAGGCCTGCCGAGGAATGTTTATTCAAGTTCTGCAGCCGTTTGCAGAACTCACTTGCCGCAAAGCTATAAGTATTTTGCATGGGAACTGCATGAGCTTTCAACACGGCGTTACTTTTTGTTTGTTTGTTTCAATTTGCCTCATTGATGTGATGTACAGCTTCAATATACATATATATATATTTTTGTATATAAATGAATAAAGAAAAAGCAAAGGTAATGCTCATGTCACAGGTTTGATGTCCTGTATTTAAACCATGTCCGAACACTTTGATTAGCAATGATTGATTAGACTGACCATTTCAGGTAGATCTGTCCAGGTGGTGCAGATTCATTTTGGATCAGATTTCAGGGTTTGGTTGTCTCCGGACACACCTTTAGCATTTCTACAATGAAAAGGTTTTTTGTTCTGTTTCAAGATTTCTGTTTGCCGTTATTCTTGTGAATGAATCAGGAATCTGGATTCAGCTGTGTGTACAGATTCATGACACTTTGTAGTGTTTCTCACCAGAGGGTGGCGTCGCTCTCCTCAGTGCAACTGAAGTGTCATTAATTGCCGTAAAATCAGTAAATTCAACTGTAGCATGATACACAAGAGCTGCTTTTACAGTATCAAGTTTATTTCTGGTGCTGCACCCCAGTTTCTCAGGATCCAAGGTGCAGCACTGTCAGTGAATGATGTAAATAATCCAGTATATTTAACCAAATTGCCTGTAGCACCATTAAAGAAAAAGCAGCTTTTGTTTCAGCGTCAAAGCTTTACTCTCAGCACTGCACCTCAGTTTGTCAAATGTTATGTGTCTAAATGGACAAAATGTCTGACATGGATTTTTTTTTTCCCATCGACTCCTTTAATTTGTGTTGCAGCATAATGTGGGATGGATTGTCTGTTACAAATCCTCCCTAATACTGTATTTATTAACTTATGTTATCTCTGAAATATTTTATTTTTACCACATCTGTTTGCTCTTCTCTGTATGGACAGTGCAGCCGTATACTGAACACAGTGGAAGTGACTGTATTGATTGCATACTTTTGTTCTCCAATTATTGTATTTACTCATTTTAGTTTACCCACAGTGTATACGTATGGCTTCTGAGTAGATATCCAAATGGACGTAGATTGTGCTCGTTTGCCTTTTCCTTTCTCGTTGTTGAAGTGGTATTAGCATGTGAAGTAGAATTGCACTTAAGTAGAAAGGATAACCTTTTAGTAGCCTGTCTGTCCAGATATGGTCGCTTTGCATAGAGAGATGCACTGCCCTTCATTTGTAAAAGCAAAGTTTGTATTTTTATACACGCTTGTACTTTCTACTTGTTCAATAAACATCATTTGTCATGTTCAAAGTGATTGTTCAAGAGAAAATAACTTGAGAAAACAAAATCAAACCGTAACTATCCTCCAGGTAAGCGACATGCATAATAATCATTATTTTTCCTGTCATGCAAGCCTTGTGAATTTATTCTCCAGAAATAATCCAAGTATTAACTGAAGCATAGAAAATGAAGCTCGCACAGCAGCAGACTGAATTTTTATCTCAATAAAAGAAACAAAAACAGTAAGTGTATACAGCTGCTTGTGGCTGCTCAGCTCAGAAATTGAGTGGAGCTGCCGCCTAAAGACTCAGCAGAATTACATGAGATAAACGGGTATTTTTCATATACAGTGAAAGGATGCTGGTTCAAATCATTTGCATAAACAGGTAAACAAAGAAATACAACCAAACTCAGCAGCAGCTCAGCGTCTCAAAGTGTTTCAACATGTCGCCAATGAAAAAGCTGCATTTCCCTTTGTTTCACTGCTAAATTACAATTTGGCCTGAACTCCTCTCAACAATTTTTCTCAGCAATTTTCAGCCTTAAAATTAAAATCCACTGACAAAACTCAGGGCTTTTCAGTGTTTCCTCCAGATGTCAGCTTGGAAAACGTGAAGAGTGACAACCAGACTTCTGCTTTTTGACTTCCTCACCTGCATGCAGCTGAAAGTGGAGTCTTAAGTTCAGATCTGACTTGGGACACCTACAAACTCTCCAGTAAAGCCAAAATACAACAACAGATTTTCATGTTTATATATAATACTTACTCAGATGGCAACAAATTTGAATGCAATCCTGCTCTATATCTTGTTCCCTCATGGAATTGTGGCTTTTTAACTGAGATGATGCTGCCACCTAGTGGTATTGTTATAGCTTGTGAATGCACAAACACTGGCAGGATGCAACAGCTCTCCCATAAGGATGTTAAATGTAAAAATAGCTCGACTTCACATGCATTCACTGGATTTTGACTGTGTGGATGGTGTGGAAGTCAGTTTGAGAGAACGACTGCTTCCAGCTGGACCTGAAAAAAAAAAAAAAAAAACGAATAAAAGATATCAATGCGCTGGAGAGTTAAAGAGAGGAACCACAGTGCAACATGAGAACAGGCCGGTCCCCCCCATTTAAAATTTAAACTTTAAACTTTTTTTTTTCCTGTATGGAGTTATGAATCACTTCACCTTCAGCTCCTGTTTGTGTCTCTGCAGTTCTTCAATCTCCTGTGCACGCCTCTGCTTCTCCATCTGTCGCCTCTCGTTCTCGCGGGTCAGAACTGCCTCACACTCAGCCTTCTGTTCGCTCAGCTGCTGCTCCAAGTCCTGCTTCTCTCTCTGCAGCTCAGCGATCTAGACATGCGAGAGGCCACCAACATCAGTTTATTCCACACAGAAGAAGACGCACTGTGTGTTAAATGAACACTGGGAGATTGCACCGTTTCAGAGAAATAGCGCTCTCTGCTGGACACCAAACAGAAATACACCTTTGTGGTGAAAATTATATTCCTTTGGTCTGTGATCGACCTGAAACTGCAGTTGGTTTGCATGTGATACGGCAAATTCTGGATCTTCGCGTTCATGCATTTACACTGTTGATGCAGGCATAATTCACACATGTATCCGTGTGTATAAGCTTACTCTTTTTTCCATGTCAGCCTTGCTCCTCTCAGCATTCATTTCCTTCCGAAAGCCGTACGCCACGCTGCTCTCGTACAGCGTCTGAAAGGCAGCCATGGTCCTCCGGCTCTCGTTGCACACCTGTGACAGCAGTAGACCTCTCTCGGCACAGTTGATGGTTACCTGTCTGATCAGCTCGTCTGAAATCATTCATAGAAAATTGGGGGTGGGGGGTGGGGGTGAATTAGAGTTCTCATCGGGCCTGAAAATTAAGACCCGACCCGACCCGGGCCGGACTGGGCCAGCCCGAGGCCCGGCCCGACCCGACTAATTAGCCGAACTTTAGGCCCGACAGCCCGATAAAGCCCGAAAAAAAAAAATCGCCAAATTCGCCATTATTTAGCAGAGCCGGTCGGCCGCGGCACCGGGGCACCATCAGTCGGTATCAGGCGGGCCGGCCGCGGCACAGGCCAGCATCAGGCAGCTCACCTGTCAGATCCGGCAGACCTGACGGGTGGGCGCGGTATCGGACGGTGCCGCGGCCGGCCCGCCTGATGCCGACTGATGGTGCCCAGGTGCCGCGGCCGATAAAAAAAATCCCCCACAGAACCCGAAGCCCGACCCGACCCGCCCAATTCACGTAAATTTTAGGCCCGACCCGACCCGAAAATGTCGGGTCGGGTCGGGTCGGGTCGGGTTCGGGCAGAATATGAGAACTCTAGGGTGAATGTGAGCCCTCATTAGAGAATAGGAGCACGGTGACCCTATTCTCCTGCCTGCTTGTGGAAGGAAGCCTAATTCTAACTTTCACCAATGGATATGAGCTGGCTGGATTAGAGATTTATGTGCATGCAGCAATGTCATCAGTCATTGTTGCATATTGAAATACAACAAAGCATTGCCCAAAGTGCTGCACAATGTCAGACAGATGAAAACATCAGATAAAAAATAAGCTAAAACAAATCAGTACACTAACATTAAGACAAGGTGCACAGCATCAAATAAGAATGAAGACACTGGAACAAAACTACACTGGTTTAAAACAAATGAAGCCATAAAAACTGAGGTTAAAAACAAAATCAGTGTTGCGTTAAATCACATTCAACTTAGGCCATTCAAGCAGATTAATTAAAGTCATTCATTCTGAATGCAATGCAATTCTGTACTGTTATTTTCAGGTTGTGCGCTGTGCTATTCTTTATTTTTGCTATGATGGGAAATTTAAGTTTACTGATACGATTCATTTCAAATTCTTGTGCTTTGCTCTTTTTGCATTTATTGTGACGAGTGTAATTTTGTAAGGTAAAAGGGGTAGGTTTACATAAGATTTGCTTCTACCTACACCCTTTCGGTTACATAGTCTAACTGAGAAATCAGTCTTTGAAATGTACCGAAATAAACTCATTCAATCATTCATTCATTCAATGATAAAATGGAAAATTGTATCTAAGCCAGAAAAGCCAGTGAAAATAGATATGTTTTTAATTGAGACTGAGGTTATTGAGGTTATCCATTGAGGTTTCTTCAGGGTTTAGAGGCTGCCGCTGAGAAAGCCTGAGCGGCCCTGAGTGCCTGTCTAGTTCTGGGAACTGATAACAGCTGCTGGTCCAATGACCTGAGCGAACCACGTGGGACACAGGGGTGCAACAGATCTGACAGATAGGCAGGGGCTTATCGGCGTATCTGCTTACTCAGGCCCCGATAGACAAATGGCAGAATTTTGAAGTCAGTTCTGTGCTGGACAGGTAGCCGGTGTGAAGATAAAAATGTGCTCATGCTTCGGAGCGCCGGCCAGGAGTCTAGCAGCGGCATTTTGAAGCAGCTGCACCCTGGATAGTGGTGAATAGTGTCTGGGCCATTCCAACATACAACGAGTCATGCTCAGAGGTAATAAAACCACTAGGGACCTTCTGGAGGGTGGATGTGGATGGTGGATTTGACTTCACTGAAAAAAAAACTCATACAAAATCTTAAGTAACCCTAGTGATCACACACATCTCTATCTACGCCCCCACCTGACCCCCTCCTCCCCGACAGTCTCCTCACCAAAGCACTGGGAGTAGAGCTCCCTGCGGATGGGACAGATGCCTGTCTCTCTGGCCTGCCTTTGCTGCAGCTTCAAATTCAGCTGCTTCGCCAGGCGCACCACGTCATCCCGGGTAGATGGCGTGCTGGACACCTGCTGCACCCACAGCTGGCCGTTCTGCATCCATTCCCTGTGAAAGGAAAGAAAAAAATTAGTTTGATAATAGCAGGGGTTAAATCTTTCCAAATTTCAATGGTCAGCAGTGAATGTGGTCTTTAAAGTGGTGGTAGGTTGCACGGCTGACAAACATAGAGCCACGAATAAAATTCAGCAGCAACTTAGCCTGAACACAACGCCCTCGATGGAGAGCCGTGTTCACTTGCAGTGGAAAGCAACACATTGAGAGGCGGTGCATGCATGGAGCGATGTTTCCACTACAGCTCTGCAAGCAGCCTTTCACTGCTGCCAAACACTGATGAGGACAAACTGTACCTCGGTGGCAGGATGGCATTGAGGATTCTCTGCGTTTGCTGCATGGTGTTGCCGGCTTGGGCTGATCTGGGGTCAGGAGGAAGAGGAGGAGGAGGAGCAGAGCCACTGACAGGAGGCAGCTGTGGGGAAAAAATATATTGCTAATCTAGTTCATCTGAAATTTAAAAAAAAATTCTTTAGACCAATAAAAATCCTTCCAACCAGCAGGGACACCTGGACTCATGAGGGTTATGTATCAAATTGTATACAATGTGTAAATAAATTGTAGAGAATAACATCTATTGGTTAACATTAGCTAGTAACTGAAGCGTTAGTTTTCACTTTTCAGTCATCAGTTAACGCTGAATGAATGAGTAAATAAAATAAATAAAATAAAATAAAATAAAATAAACCAAAATACATGAATAAGTAAATAAAATAAAATTTAAATAAAATAAAATAAAATAAAATAAAGCAAAATACATGAATAAGTAAATAAAACAAAATAAAATAAAATAAAATAAAGCAAAATACATGATTAAGGGAATAAAATAAAATAAAATACATGAATAGTAAATAAAATAAAATAAAATAAACCAAAATACATGAATAAGTAAATAAAATAATATAAAATAAAATAAAATAAAATAAAGCAAAATACACGAATAAGTAAATAAAATAAAATAAAATAAAATAAATGATTAAAAAGCTCACCCTTGGTGAACTGCTGTCTGTGCTTCTGGTCTTCAAAACTGGATTGTCGTATTTCAGCAGGGAGTCGTGCGGTGGATTCATCGTGTCTCTCTTACCAAACTAAATCCACTTCAGATGATCAGTTTTTAAAATTTAGTTTGCTAACAGAGTTGTCCGGGTTGTCGACCGTCCTGGAGATAAAACTTCAGCTGTTTACGTTGTCATGGCAACAGCGCCCGGTCCAGCGCCGTGTCTTCGTCCCACGTGAACCGGCGCGTCGTGAACGTGTAATTTGAGGGACGATCCGCTGCCAGAATGAGCTCGATTATTTTGTGAAGCCTTGTGCCCGTACTGTAAAACACTTTCTAAAGAAAAAAAAAAAAAATCGGTCACTTTAATTTCGGTGTGTTAGTTAACGCGGAACTCAAGGGCAGGAGTGACTGCGACGATCCCGGGATGCATTCGAAACGTACCACAGGAAGCGTAACGGCGTCAATATCGTCAACACAAAAACACACAAACATAACAATAATTAGAATAGGAATCATTAAAAAAGAAAAGAAAGAAAAACATGACAGAACATGAAACGTGTCATGAGCTTTACTGGCAAATAATATGAATTTGTCAGGGGAAAATATAGGCTATTTTAAAATCATTAAACTGAAATACCTAAAATACAATGTAAACCTCCATCCAGATATCATTATGAATATCTGTGGTAAGGTGGAACCAAAAAAAAAAAAAAAAAAAAAAAAAGAGTAGGCTAACTATGAAACGACAATTAACAACGCACTGTCATAGCAATATTAAAAAAAAAAAAAAAAAAAAAAAAGCAATTAACCAAAACAGATTAAAAAACAAAGTTGCTGAGAAGCAAAAACAAACTGAATATTACAGTAACACAATGGGAGACTGACAATATTTCAAAATCACTATTAAGCACCACAAACTCTCAATTCCCAGTAGAAACACTTGGAGAATATTTTAATAATAGGCTACCATACAAGATTAAATAAGATAAGAGATTTAGTAACCAACTTTAAATCCTTACAGGAATATTTTAGGAATATTCCAGCTATACCATGGGATATAGACTACATAAATAAAGAAATAAATAAATGAGACCACCAGGGAGTTTGAACTTCCTCGGAATATTGTTGTAATGCAATTTGAGATGAAATAAAGTGGCCACAATATACTGTTCAGTGTGACAGGCGCACTTTGAGTGTCTAAGGGAATAATATGGGAATTGTAACGCAGCCGTGACAGGTGCCACCGGATGTGGTCAGGGTGGATTTGTGCCCCCCGTGGAGCATGTCTCAGGCTGGAAGGGTATATAAAGGTATGAGCTGACACCGGCGTGGCCTCTGCAAACTTAACATCACGTCAAGTCGGCTTGGAGAGGGGTCACTCCGGGGGTTTTTGGGTGTCAAGCGCCTCTCCCGTGAAGCTTTTTTTTCCACGCATCCAAGCCAAAGACACGAGGTTGGTCAGCTGTTTTCTTGGCGTGGCGTTTTGTTGTCGAAATGGTGGGATATACTCCGTCTAAAACTGAAATTGCATCTCAGTGATTCAACTAAAAAAAAAAAAAAAAAAAAAAAAAAAAAAAAAAAGCGATTGTGGTGGCATATGTGAGCGTCTTGTCCTTCAGTGTGTGCAGCGCAGGGTGGATGATTGCGGATCGATTGCATGATATCGGTGCACAAATTGCAGCACGATTAATCCCGTGTCCAATCTTTAATTGGGCATTATAGGCAATTATCCCCTCTGCAGATAATCCGCTCCATCCGACTGCTGCAGGGTGAGCTGTGTGATTTACGGACGAGATGCTTGAAATGAATGCACATGGGGGGGATAATGCAATTTATGGAGGGGTGTCCAAATAAAAAGCACCTCTTCCCTTGCATTTTTTTTCTTTTTTGTTTGTTGTTGTTGGTGTTATGACCTGGTGCTTTCTGCGTCTGCCGGTTTCATGATTCATCCAGAGAAAGCACACTGTTCAGCGGCCGGTATAAATGCAGTGTCACGGGGTTGGCGACTGCCCAAGCTGGGAGAGTCCAGCTCTATTGAGGCTCTTGCATTGGCTTGGCTTCAGCAGCATCTTTATTCCCTGTTGCACTTGCACGGAATAGAAATGACATAGCCTTTTTTTTTTTTTTTTTTTAAATTTTACACAAATGATCATGTAAAGGTGTCTCTTGCAGCGAGGATACCGACATGGTACAGCTGTCTCCT
The DNA here is from genome assembly GCF_902150065.1 of Myripristis murdjan. Taxonomy (NCBI): domain Eukaryota; kingdom Metazoa; phylum Chordata; class Actinopteri; order Holocentriformes; family Holocentridae; genus Myripristis; species Myripristis murdjan. The sequence continues at coordinate 19,839,277 of NC_044002.1, read as the reverse complement.
TCCCCTACCCTGGATGTCTCCCCCCCACCTGAGCGCCTAGAGGAGGCTACCGACAGCCAGGAGAACCCAGAGACCGGTAGCCCAAAGATGGGCTCTCCCGGTGGGCTGAGCGCTCTCCAGCTGAACCTGGAGGTCTCCACGTCCTACCATGGCTATGAGACCTACATAGAGGACGGCCTCATCTGCCTGAAACACAAGATCCGCAACCTGGAGAAAAAGAAGGTAGGACGGTCACAGGTTAGAGAGCAGGGGTGTTTTTGTTTTCCAAGCTGGATGATGGAGGAACAGCAGGGCATCTGTATTTTTACGGTGTGTCTTTTTGTGCCCACAGCTGAAACTGGAAGACTACGAGAAGAGGTTGAAACGGGGCGCGATGCTAAACAAAGATCAGATGGTAAAAAGTGCCCGAGGGATAATCATGAGTATAAATAACCTGCATGCTTCTTGTGTGGCTCACATGGGTTTGTCTGGACCTTCCCCAGGAGGCTGTGAGCAAATACGACGAGGTGCTGCATAACCTGGCCTTCGCACGGGAGCTGCACAAAACCCTGGACGGTTTGACTCAGAATGTAAGATCTTTTTTTTTTTCGCAAATATCTGACCTTCAGCCATTTTGATTCATTTACCAGCCCTTTCTTTCACTTTGTGGCCTCAGAGTTAGCCGTGCGTTGGCACCGTCATGGTGGCAGGCCAAGAATAGTTGGTTGTATCTGCTGCATTGTTTCCTGCATTGTTCAAAGTCCTTTTTTTGTATCCTCTAGAGAAGGCCAAACAAGACAATAGAGATCGCTTATTGTATTGACATCCTGTCTGCTTCTTGTTACCCGGCACTGGTTCTATGGAGCATGACGGATTTTGTTTTTTGCCAAGTCGGTTTAGTTTAGAGTTTGCATGGGTTTGAAAAAGTTGATGTGCATGCTATGTTGAAGATCTGTGTTGTATGGCAGCAATTCATGCCTGATACACAACTGACTGGCTAAACATACGTATTTTGAATCCTGTTTGCAGAATTTAGCTGTTAGTGCTCCAGCTCTCTGTTGATCACGGTTAAGTGTGCACGCTTTTACATACATTGAGAATTGTTCAGTGATGGCTGCTGCTGTAAACAGAGGTCAGTGCAAACTCTCTGGTCCATCCTGTCCGCAGCTGCTGAGGGCCCAGAAGAAGGCTGCGAAGAAGGAGCAGGTGGTGAAGGTGGAGGCGGAGAGGAGGAGGCTGAGCACGGTGCTCCAGGTGCAGCACCTCCTCCACAGCCTGCAGCAGGAGCACGTCAGGAGGGACCTGCTGGCCGGACACAACCAGGCGCCGCACATCCCGGCCCAGCAGCTTCACAGCCTCATCCAGCTCGCCGCCCTGCTGGGAGTCAAGAGGGATAACAGACTGAGGTCTCTGTTGCACACTATCTGTATTTTTGTCACTGTTCCTCTGTTTTTATCTCCATATAATTTGTCATCGTGGCAGTAGACTGCAGATGGGCTGCCACTATTGGTCGATTTAATGGAGAGGGATTTTTCCTGCCGTGCAGCACAAAATTACAATAATATATCAGCGGAGGGTTGATAGGGTTGTTGATCAATGCAACAATTACCTCACTAGGTGCTGAGATTTGTAGTTTAAAAACTCATTGTCCGGCCCATATTGGTTTTGGAACACTAACCCCCCACCCGTTGGCATTTCAGCGTATTCCCACCTCACCTTTCTGCTAGAGGCGAGGATGGTGCTGCAAACCAAAGTAGCAAGATGCTGTATTTCAGCCAAAAAGGCAAATGACAAAGCAGCGCGGTCATCGTTTCAGTTTCAGTTTTTATTTGTATAGCATCAAATCATAGCAAAAGTTATCTCAAGGCTTTTTACAGAGACCTAACAAGTTTTAGCTCATCCCGGGACCCAAAGTCATGTCTGCATAGGGATTTATGTGTCACCTTTCCACTAGACACCTGGATCTCTGCTGCAGGAGCGGTGCTGTGCAGAAGTCCTGTTACTGTTGTGCCGTTCCCGCTGCTTGTCAGTTATCACAGATTACTGACAACCCCTTCAAAAATACTGCAGTGGCAAGATTTTCAGTGTCAGAAAGCCTTGAGACTCGGTGATGTCTTTTCTTTCTCCTCCACACGTCTGTTCTAGTTTAGAAGAACAGATGGAGCAGGCGGCTCTGGTCTACTTGGACCTGCTGGAGGGAAAAGACAAGCCGGTGGCTGGATCGACATGTGAGTATGAAAAGTACATGCAGATTTCCAGGCTTTGTCAACCGCATCCCGAGATGATGATTTCCGGTTAATTCACTTGAATCTTCCCAGTTAAGCTCATGAAAGAGGAGCTCACCAGGCTGCTGGACTGCAAGTACTTCAGTTGTCTTCCACCTCCCCCAAATAACACTCCAGACACGCTGCTGACGTCAACCAGCCACACTAGTAAGAAAAAATTTGGTTATACTCATTGAAGTGCTGAATTCACTGCTTATGTTGCCACACTGACTGCATAGTTTGGATATTTTTAATTGCAGATTTATATTTCTGTTTTTGCTCCCATCAGCTTTATCAATGTCAAAAACAAATGAAGTTCCCAAAAAGGAGGTAAGAACAACTGTACATTTGGGTTTTAAGATGTATTTGGGCGCTGCGCGTGGCGTCACGAGCATGTACACCAGGATCCACTGATGCTCTGTGGGTGATATGGCAGTTTTTCAACAGACTCTACCTGACTGACATGGAGACTCCTCCCACTCAGAACTGGAAGGAGGATTTCCAGGCCGTGAAGGAGCGGGAGCCCCCTGACTACTGGGATATGGAGTTCACCGACGGGCCCTCCTCCCCGCAACCTGGAGTCCACAAACCATGGAGAGGAGCGGCGGCCTTCATCCCCAAAGTCCCGGTCGCCAGCAAGAAACTCTCTGCTGACAGCAAACAGGTCAATTGTAGTCAGAAATTGCAGGACATTGGGGTTGGTTATTAAAATGTTCCTCCTTGTCACTTCAGCTTCATTGTCCCATAACAAAATTTTGGATGCTCGTACAGGGAGTACATTAAAAATCAATAATGTAATGGAAAACTTCAAGGCATCTTCAGGTATTAATTCAAACGACAGGTAGTGCAGCAGCCTGCTTTGATCAAACAGCTGTAGCGCCAGTCACACGGCAGGATAAAGGCGTGAAATGCATCAAATCGATAATGTGAATGCACAGGCTCTCCTCACAAAGATGGTCTGGGGCTGAGAATTCAGTGAAGCATCAAAACCACAAATTAGACAAGAGCTACAGGCTTTCCAGTGCTGGCTACGATCCTGAGCAGCTTGTTGTGGTGTTTTCCATCAGTTATTTTTCCACTGGGTTTCATAACAGCCGATACATGAAGCACATTGATGGGTTTGATTATTTTATCATAATTCATTGCTCCCAACACCTTTGGGTGAAATCATCGGAGAGGGTGGGGGAAGACGGGGCAGGTGAATGTGTTTTTGCACAATAAACTGGAGAGATGATCTGCTTTACAGGGCATGCCCTTGTGCAGAATCGCACAATGAACTCCACTGTTCAAATAATGAAACAGCTGATCTTCTCTCTCCTCAGAGAAAAGAGAGGAAAGCCAAAGCAGAGCAGAATGCCAAATCGGTGAGTAGAGAACTGCTTGTTTTTCCTCGCATGTAAACATGTCTGTAGACTTTCAGCCATCCGGGTAATGTCCCCTAATTTCTTGACAGGCGGTCTACATGGAAATGCCGGTAGAGGTTTTCAACTCTCCATCTGCCTTGCCCAAAGACCCCGTCCTGAGGAAGCAGCACCTCGAGGACCTGATGACAAAGATCCATGGTTCCTTCAGTTTCATGCAGGTACACACTGATGCCAGACACTTTCGCATACCTGACAGTGCTAAATGAAACTGTTTTTTTTTTAATTATTATTTTTATTTGTCAGTGTTGATTGTTGTTTTGAAGCTTAAAAATCAGTGTTTTGTTCAGGACTCTCTTCTGGATGGTGAGAGCTCTCCCACTAACAACCACCCCAGACTGGGTAGACGGGCATCTGGATCTCCCTCCCCGCTCGGTAACCTAAAACAATGTGAATTTGATTCCAGCTTGATTTTTATGTGCCTAATTTCATTTTTGGATGAAACCCTTCAAATTTACCATCTCAAGCAGACGCAGTGTAATATTCAGTCACCTATATCGGCTTCAAAAAGCAGTGTCTGTGCAGGTCTAGGGTTATTTTTACTGTCTATTTGCCTAATTATGAAATTGGCACTCATCACTGTATCTTTGTTATGAAAATGACGCTCAAGACGATGCATAAGACTGGCCTTTCTGGGTTTTGTGGTAGGATTATTAAAAAAAATACATATCTTTATCAGTATTGTAATGGCCATTATGGGTGGGAAAATATATTAGAACATATTGCTGCATCTATTGTCAGAATTTCCTGTCCTGTCCTTTGTCTTTGTAAAGGTCTTGATGTCTCATCCACAATTTGCTTTACCTTTTATTCCAGCCATGAAATTATGAGAGTACAGATCCTTCTGATTTCATTTCAAGAGGATGTTTTTTTTTTTGGCATGAAATTTCTCGGTCATCTGTGTATTTTCAACCTCCTAACAGCTCAGAGAGACTTGAGAAGCCCGGTCGATGTCCTGTCCAAAGCAATGCATGTAAGCTCTGTCATGACTCTCTTTCTCCATGTTAAGCCTGACATCCACTTGTTATTGGTTTGAATGGGAAATGTCATCTGTCGACCCTCATTCCCTCGTGCAGTCCACCCCGCTGCCCACCAGGCTTATGGAGCGCAAAGCCAGTCTGACCAACGGGGACCAGTGTCTGGAGACCTGCGACCTGGAACTCACCACAGAAGACCTACCTCATGTAATGAATTTGCTCTGAGATCCAGCGTATTCATTAAACCAATTTTCTGAGAGACGGTTAAGTGGTAGCTATTTTTTTTTTTTTTTTTTTTTTTTTTTTTTGCAGGAGCCACTGCAGTTGCCTGAAAGCGAGGCGTTTCCTTCGCCTCCGCTGTACCGCAGGGAGTCGGCCATCTCTGTCAGCCTGGAGGAGAAGAGCCGTCCTCGGGTAAGGGAGCATGCTTCCCCGCCTCTGTCACATGTGGAGATGGATGATTTTTATACTGTTGTAGATGTGCCATGTCAGAAATTTCCACTATAATGAGGCAAAATGAAATCTGATCGGGGAAAAAGGGTAAACCTCTTTTTGAAAAGTGATCACTTAGAATTAAAACAAATGATGGCACTTTAAAAGGGTTGTAGGGAACAAACTAATCTGTGAGGTCATTTATTTTTCACATTAATTTTATTTTGGTGACATCTTTTTGTGAAGGTCGGTCATTGCTGAGGTTTGTGTTTTTTTTTGGAAAAAGTAAATTAGTATGAGCATGACTGTGACATTTTCTGTCTGTTCAGCCATGATGGCTAATGCTAACTACCCAGTTCTTCTCCTGTTGATTCTCCCTGAATTTGAGGTAAAATTATTTTTCCCCATAAGGATGTAGCTATTTTCAGACTTAACGTTTTTGCTTTTTTTGATCAATGCACTACTTTACTATTTTTTTCTTGTCTTTGGTGCCTCAGTCCCATCACAGCTTCTGCTGATGAAATTGTAATCTACATCTCAGTGTCATTTGTCTGTTTCCTCGTAAACCACAGACCCCAGTAAGTGATTCAGGGAAGCAGTCCCCCTGCAACAGCGTGGCACCGTGCAGCTCCACCCCTCCTCAGGGACAGGCTTTCTCCACACCCCCAACCAGGCGAACTCTCACCTCCACACAGTTTCAAAACATTCACTCAGTAAGTCATGCTACGTTTGTCTTTCTTCATTCAACGGTTAGACTTGTCAAGTCAGTGAACCAAACACTACAGCTGGTTGAAGCTCTAATTGTTAAAATTAGCTGGTGTAATGTTTGGTTTTCAATGGCACAGATTACTGACTGTGTGCTGGGTCAGAAAACACAAATTCAGCCCGATTTCTGTCCCGTGTTTGAGAATCATAGTCAAGTAGCTTTTAATGGACACTTACTTTCTTGATTTGACGTATTTTCCATTGAAACAGGACATTGAGGTGGGACCATTCGCAAGAGCAAACCAATTGGATATCAGTTTTGGAGAATTTTATTTGAAGGCTAGGTGAATGAGAGAGCGGCTGTTTAAAGATTTGGGAAGGTTTTATTGGTTGAAGTTTTACCTTAAATCCATTAGTGCAGGGTGATGTCATCACATAAGACACTGTTGTACAGGAAGAAGAGGCCATGTGAGGTCATTTCATGGGGTCTTTAACCTGCAGTATGGTTGGATCCAAGAATTGCAAGTTTTTTTTGTCGAACGTCTGTATTTTTTATTTTATTTTTTTTTCTGGCTGTTATTGACTAGAATAACATCTCTATGCCGTGTTTGAGTATCAGACTTTTTAATTTTTCATAAAATTTTTTGATCCCAACCACCAGCAGATAATAAAAGACGCCATGTGTTGATTGGTCAGGGTCAAAAGTCAAAAGGGTCTTTGTTGCAAGCTTTTTCCCCAGGCTATTCAGACATCTGTCTTTTTTTTTCTTTCTGCAGGTCTTCAAGGTGAACACCTCCCTGCCACAAAACGGGGACTTGAACTACAAGTCAGACACCACGGTTTTCTCTGAGACCCGGTACAGCACTGCCAGCACCCAAACGCCGCCCGAGTTTGCCCCCTCAGAAGACGAAGCACAGCCAGGTACATGGATCCTTGGTCATGCTGCTAAACTGTAGTCCGTAATCAGTTGACGCGTCGACCGCACATTGTCTGAGATGTTTTGTGCTGCGTCGTCTCTTAACAGTCTACCAGTCTGATTATACAGTGGGTAACGGTGGACAGATCTTCCTGTCCCCCGGCCAATCGGGCGGAGGCGTGGGTCGCTCTGGCCAGTCGTACTACACCAGAGGATCTGTGAGAGGTATGGCACGTGGAGGCAAGGGACTGGCACACTCCTTTCGCTCTTCTGGCTGGCATCGAGGTATCTATCCTCTGCTTTTCTTTCCACTTTCCTGCTGTTTGTCACCACTGAGTATTTAATCTCCGCCTTCTCCTTTTGCTAGATATCTGTTCATGTCCCATGTAGGGAATTCCTGTCACATCCCAGCTAAAGCTTAACTGGGACCTGTAAAGCTTAGCATGGCACCTGTAAGTCAGCTGAAATTAATCTGTTGTTGCGGTGGATTTGGGGCTTAACACCGGTCTCTGTTCCCCAGGAGGAGCCTTCATCCCCCAGACTCATCTCAGGGACTCTGGCCCTCTGCTGTATGCTGCAAGGGTAAGCAAAAGCATACACGGCCATTGGCATTACTGCTACTCCGACATGGGAAATCCTGTGACCAATATACAGGATTTGATGTTGCCATCTTTGTGCCATACTCCAGGGTGAGCATTCATACTGAATCCCAATTCCAAATGTCAAAGGAATGATGTACTAATCCACAAATGTTGACTCTTGAGGACATCGGGCTGTGCTGTAACAGATCTATAGGGCTGTCAGAGAGGCAGCGCCATTCATCAGCCACCTAATCTAAATGTTACAGGGTAGGGTTGGCTCGTGACACTTGCAGAAGGCTCAGTCGTGATTTATGGTGTCCTTGAACCACTTACTATCAACACAAATACAGCTGAAGTCACCCACCATGCCCCGCCAGCTACTGTACACTTAGGCTTACCACAAGTTTCAGCTTTATTTTTAATTTCTGAATTTGCAATTCCAGACTGAAGTGGCAGCGGATTGTGCAGGCCTGGGACAGTCCGCTAAACTGATCAGAAACTTGAAATGTATCAATTACACCCAAGACTGAGAAGAGTATTTCACAGCTCCGGCTACACTGCAAAAAGTAAAATCTTACCAAGAATATTTGTCTTATTTCAAGTCAAAATGTCTTATTTCTAGTCAAAATATCTCATTACACTTAAAATAAGACATGATCAGCTCAGAAATAACTTGTTTTTAGACAATTTTCACCTGTTTCAAGTGAAAATTAGCTTGAAACAAGAAACAAATTCTGCCAATGGAACAAGCAAATTTTTACTTGTTCACTTGTGTCACAAGTAAAAATTTGCTTGTTCCATTGGCAGAATATGTTTCTTGTTTCTAGCAAATTTTAACTTGTTTCAAGTAAATTTTCACTTGAAACAAGTGAAAATTGTCTAAAGACAAGTAATTTCTGAGCTGATCATGTCTTATTTTAAGTGTAATGAGATATTTTGACTAGAAGTAAGACATTTTTACTTGAAATAAGACGAATACTCTTGGTAAGATTTTGACTTTTTGCAGTGTACCATGACTACACAATCTTATGATGTATAACTCCTCCTGTGTAGTAGATTTTTGGCCTCTGGCTGGTAACATTTCTTCTAAAAAGCCAACCTTGTTGCTTACAAAATGTTAGCTGAGACTCTGCACACAACCAGAACCTAACATCAGCATCGTAAAAAGTTAATATACCAGCAGCCTTGCTTCATAAACACACGGTATGCAAACATGCTACCAACCAGCTAACATGACTATCCTAAAGAAAACAACCAATATACTGGCGAGATATGCATACTACAAACCAGCTAATGTAAGACCAGGTTAAGATATTAATTCATCAGCAAATATACCTCTGAAAATTAAGTTGCTTGGCCTGTTTGCATGGGTTTTACATTTTCACTGGGGTCTTATCCTCCTGCAGGACTCTGGATACCAGCACGGCTACAGACGTGGAGGCAGCGGAGGAGGGAGGCATAACTCCAGTGGTAAGGACACAAGCTCACTCTCCAACATCGCAATCAATAAGTGGGTTTATAAACATAAGTTATCTGAATATTCACCTATTTCCTATTGAGGGCTTAGTCGGGATTTGGCCACAAAAGATGTGCTGAACATGCATGCTCTCTTGCGACAGTGCTTAAGAGCAGTAGCTGTGACGAACATTTTAATGAGCTACTTTTTTGCGTTTATAATGCTTGAACTCAGTAAAATTCTGGTATATTGAAAGGAATAAAAAAAAATAGACTTTCAAATTACTTGGTTTAATTTAGTGGCCGCTGCATGCTCAAAGAATCTGGTGTGGTTCAAACCACTGATGTGCACTGCATTTTTGTGCAGAGTGATTTGCTGAAGTGATAAGAAACAGGATGTAAACATGCAGCGTCAGCCACAAGTAGCACACAGCTGTTCAGATTTTGGACAGATGAGAGAGGACACTATAATCTAGCTCAGGTGCTTTCAGTTATGTGCCACGGAGAGCTGGGAGGACGCATGTTTTCATTCCAACTAATCACTAGACCAGGTGATTTCACTGATTAGTTCCTCCTCTGTGGTTGAAGTTGTTAATCCCCTGGTGTTATGATTTGTTGGAATGAAAATCTGCAGACTATACATGAGTCTGACTGCTGTCCCTGGACCCAGCTCTTAACAAAGTATCAGGCCTGGCCATGCAATACATTGTCACCTTACTGAAAGTATAAATGTGCTGATGAAATTCAGGTATTAGCACCGCTGACCCAACATGTCTGACACCTGTATTCTACCATTTAAAAACCCCAAATTGCTTGTGCCAGCGACTGCTTCGGGCACAGTTGTGCTTCATTTCTTGACCTCAGGGTTGTCTTAACCCCGCAGCAGGATGGAGTGACTCGTCCCAGGTGAGCAGCCCTGACCGCGAGGGAACCTTCACCATTGTGGACTCGGGACACGGGGACTCCCTTTCTGTCTCCACCCTGGAGGTCCCTCTCACCCCCCACGGCCACCACCACACCACCCTGCTGCCCATGCAACTGTACCCGCTGTCCCAGCCTCTGCGAGTGGCGTTCACCGCCTCTCGCACCGCCAACTTTGCTCCGGGCAACCTGGACCAGCCGATCGTGTTCGACCAGCTGCACAGCAACCTGGGGGAAATGTACGACACCCACATCGGCCGCTTCACCTGCCCCGTCAACGGGACCTACGTCTTCATCTTCCACATCCTGAAGCTCGCCATCAACGTGCCGCTTTACATCAACCTGATGCGCAACGAGGAGGTGATGGTTTCAGCGTACGCCAACGACGGAGCCCCCGACCATGAGACGGCAAGCAACCACGCCATTCTGCCGCTCTTCCAAGGAGATCAGGTGTGGCTCCGGCTGCACCGTGGCGCCATCTATGGCAGCACCTGGAAGTACAGCACCTTCTCCGGCTTCCTCCTGTACCAGGACTGAGTGGCTGCCAGACAGGCAGCCCACTTTTGCCAGTGTGTGGACTGTTGCTTTGCACTAAATGGTGATTAACTGTGACATTTCAATATCATGTGGTCAGGCTGCATGCCAGTGCCCTTTTCATTATCAAGCCCATTTCATGACATACAATGTGTTAATGGACATATAGTATGGATTGTTTTTTCAAGCTGTATTTGCAGCTCTCTACATCTGAAATGGGGGTTGTGAACGCTTGACATCTACACCGATGTACTATTTCCCCATGAATGTGTGGTTTATGATTGTGGTGGTCAGGTGACTCCTTGTGACTGTGAAACTAAAACAACTGGGCCTCGATCACGTGTCCATCTTGCTGTTAATTGTACTGTAGCATAAACCCACACTGATTCCACTGAGACCTCTGATGCAATGTTATGAATTTGTGCCTTTGTTTTCTGAATGGCTTTTGATGACTGACCAGATTTTTTTGAATGGCTACTGAATTGAATGAATGGCTTATTTATGGGATGAATTGTAACCGACTTTACAATCAGCACTTTGCTTGATGCTAATATGCATTCAGTCCTGCCTAACCGTGTGTGAATGTGAAGTTTGTGGAGGAGAGAGAGAATGTCTTCTTGGTGATGGGTATGGTGTTGAACACTTAAGGCCAAATTGTTGCACTAACAGACTACTGTGGAAGAGATGAAAGTGGTCCCTTGATGTGCCTAAATAAAAGAGATGAGCAGTGAAGACTGGGTGTGTCATCGTTTTTCCAAATCTCTCCTTGTCCTATCTCTACAGTATGATGCATTCTGGACAAAATATCGGCACTAGGCTTGCAGATTTGAAATTTGAAGTCTCTGATGGGTATGCATAAAATCTTTAAAGAAAGAAAATGATGTCTCATGATTAAATAGTCTTGTTTCTGAGCCCTATTCATGGCCCATTTTAAATAGTCATTATATACAACCATCATCTTAAGCAAAGTTTTATATTTGTGTTTATTCTGCAAATTGATCAATTACTTGTTAGTATCAAAAGAATCAAATTCTTTATAGATCCCCAGGGGGAGGTTTGCTCAGCTGCAGCTGTCCAGATTCTCAATAGAAGGGCTAAATTATAAGAAATGGGAAAAACAAGAAATATAAAAATCTGTGCCTTTAGGAACTTTTTTTTTTTTTTTTTTTTTTTTTTTAAAGGTGCATTATGAATAAATGTGTGCATTAATCGTAGTGGTAAACTGTGTGCATTATGCAGCTTGATACAGAACAAAGATGTTTGCCTTCAGATGTTATGTGGCTGCAACTGTGGTCAAACCCAGTGCCAAAAATAATGTGACGATGCTTTGCAGAGGTGATGTGGAAATTGCACCGCACTCTTAAGATGCGTCATGCGTGCAGACAATACAAGGAAACCGGCTCTTTGACCTGGAGTCCTGATATTTTCCAGCAGTGAGCGCTCCAGCTCTGAGGGTGGCAGCAAAATACAAAGTGCACAGCGGCAGAGGCGAAGAAGAGGAACCGTAAATCGTCTGTTTACTTTGCTTTACGTCCACCGACCGCTGGTCGCCGGTAAAACGGGGCAGGGCCACGGAGCTGCGTCAAGGCAGCGAGAACAACCGAGGAGGTTCGTCTGTGTTGGCTTCAAAATAAAAGCAGCGCCGTTGCTCGCTAAGCACACTCACAACGTGTGTTCGCCGGCTGGAGTTTTATTTTGAAGGCGAGGGCCGGAGGTGTTGTCCTTCATTCAGGTGGGATTGACGCTGGTCGGGCCACAGTGTATGCAGATCCGTAACGCTTGGCTGAATTTAGGGCAGTACATGTATGTGATTGTGGGAAACACAGAAGTAGCCGTGTAATTGAACACATATGGATCCCAATCGGATAATCCAAGCTCTGAAGGGGACGATCGATCCCAACCTGAGGATAGCGGCCGAGAATGAACTCAATCAGGTGGGTGAGCGAAAGTAGTTTGTTGTTTATTTTTATGTGTGTGTGTTTGCTTGGTATTTTGTGTGTTTTCTCCGGGCATCATGCACCCGTCTCGGCCCAAAATGATGCCCGTGTGTGCGGATCGGGACAGGCCGTGTTTTGGGGGCCGATTTTCGGCTTCGGCCTAGTGATTCTCCAGCCCTGATTTGGGAGTTTCAGTCGGGCCTGAGATCGGCAGCTTGGCGAAATGTTGCCCACATTCATGCTGTTGCACCGGAGAACAATGGGATTTGGGGTTTGACAGCCATCAAGCTGCAAGTGTGTCGGGCAGGGGTCCCCCAACTTTTCCACGCCAAGAGGAATCACTCACATCAGCCCACTGACGCATAAACGAGAAGATTTTACCCCGTGGAAGGTCATTTGACAAGATATATTTGACGCTAGATTAAAAGTTTACGCAGGAATATGTGGCTGAATGTCAAAACAACGTCAGGCGCATTGACAACAGTGGGGGAAGTGAAACCTAAATATCAAAACAGTCACCCTGATCCATTTTGTCATTGAGTTTACTTTACCAGAATGAAGTCACAGTCAGTTTAAGTTGACAATATATACATTTCCTTGTTGTGTTGACTTCTGTTGAATGGGGAAAAGAAGTGAAACTAATTTTTATGTCTTTCTGCCGGGGTCCCTCTGGGATCCCCTCCAGGCCCCCTGCAGTTCCCCCCGACCACAGGTTGAAACCATACAGTCTATGGCTGAAACCACCGTTAGCAGAGCAGCTGTTGCTCTTTCGCAATGCTGGTGTTGCAGGGAAGCTGCTATACCCGCACAGCCTGCGGAGTAAAGAGCATTTCACAAGTTTCTTTTTAAAATTTGGTTGCAGTTTAACCCACCAAACTCCAATTTCCCCTTCATTTCCCCACTTTTTTCAATAATGTGTGACAGTGGCACGTCCAATCTAATCCATCTGATTGAAACTACATCACTCTTACACTGAGTGAATGACTCCAACCCCAAGGTGTCATTGATTTATAGCTGCACCATCACATCAAATAGAAAATACCTACAAATAGAAATATCTGTCCTTTGCATCAGTTCATACACATTTCCTTGTAATTCATTTAACATCTTTGGAAACTTTTGGATCTCCACTAGAATTTAAAATAAAGCTCTGTGGGTTTGAGTGAAGCCGAGATGTGTAGCGTGCATTTGTAAGGACAAACCCACAAATGGGACCGGCAGCGTTGTGCATATGCATAAGCCTATTTGTGTTTACCCTCCACTTCATTCCTGATTGTAACTGATAATTACTAACATCCTGAAATTATAGTATATGTACATAAGATGGCATTAGGATTCAGGCATTAGGATTCTGTAGAGTGATGCAGCCACTGGCAAACTGATCAAATTTAGTAGATGAGCTGGCAGAAGCTAAATAACAACTTCATTGACATTACTGCTGGCAGAGAGACTGAGATGCTGCAAAACAACATAATTACACGGCACATTAAACTCAGAATATCCCATCTGTCCCCCGTCAAAACTGTGATAATTTGCGGGGTTGTCGTGCAAGTTTGGAGGAGTATGTTAAAAGAACTGAAAATGAATGTGACAGTTTCCCCTCTGGGGTGAAAACAAAACAAATTGTGATGTTTTTCATTCAGCGGGGAAATGACGCTGGTCTGCTCTGTTGTCTTTTCAGTCATACAAGATCATCAACTTCGCCCCCACCCTCCTCCAGATCATCGTGTCGGAGCAGGTGGAGTTCCCTGTTCGCCAGGCAGGTGAGAGAGGAAAACCCCTCTGGTGTTTGATACGACATGCTCTGAAATAATTTGTGCCGCAGGGCCAAACAAGGTCACACTGAGATAACTCACTCACATCAGTGCATTTCCCAGCAAACAACATCCCCGTTGTTCGTTCGGAGCGTCACTGCTGACAGAGATGATTTTTCAGCCGGATCACAGTTTTCAAATGCTGTGCTTGTAATTGGATGTTAGAGAGTCTCTGTGTGCTTAACTGTTGGGTCAAAAGTCCTCTTATCTAGTAAGAATTTTAATCCTTGCATTTCTCACTACTTTTAAAACTAACAAGACATGCACATTTAGGTCAAAAAGCCCCTGAAATGACTGAGAGCACTGTGAGAAACTAAGACTCTCAAATGAAATCAAACTAATGACTGTTTTTTCAGTGTTAGCAGCTTTTCAAAGCAGAGCGAGCCAGCACATAAAAATAGCGGAACCCCTTGCGAGAGATTATTGCCCTTAAATGAAGTACTCATTTAACGATAATGAACAATTGAGTGTGTAAATATAATGACATCGCATCAAAACCAGATGTACAAGTGTTGCGGCTCCTGCTGCGCCGCGGAAATCTGGGCTGCCTGGATGTGATCAAGACCCGACGCTCGTAAAAGCGAAGGGAAGCGATGGAGAGGGAAGGCTGGAGGGAATAATGCAGATTTGAACAAACGCGCCCTTCAAGAGGAAGTGCATGACAGACGTTTTCAGGCCAAGTGTGTGGAAGAGTACCAAAGCATTACTGTTAATTTGCCGATTCTACCTGTACAAAAATCAAATTAGGTAAAAGTAAAAAGTGTGCAGAGTAAAAATGATTTTTGAAAAGAGCACATTGTTACATGTGAGCTTTTATTATGAAATTTCAAAAGGACAAAGAGGACAAAGGCTGTCTTAGAGTATTTTAATTAGAAAAGTGCACAAAGATAATAAAGCCGGTTTACTCCTCTTTTTTTGCTGACAGACCGTGCACTGGTCACTTTACGCCTGTTTAGTTACAGATGCTTATAGAGAGACGGCAAAATTTGTACTCTGTAATTCATGTGATTTTAAAATGTAGCAAAAAACTTAAAGGTCTTGGCTGGCAAAAAATACTGAAAAAGCACAAAACTGATCAGTGAGGCATGTCAACGATGAGATCCTGTAGACTCAACCATGAAATTTTGTTTATTCCTCCTTTTTTTCAGTTGAGTTGAAAGGGTCGATGACGATTCAGTGTAATTTTACACAATTCACCTTTAAGGAAAAGCACAGTTGTTGAGTTACTGACGTTTGAGTCCTCTTGGTAACGAGGTGAGTGCATATCGGGTAATGTTATATGTCGTGTGTGTGTGTGTGTGTGTGTGTGTGTGTGTGTGTGTGTGTGTGTGTTGTTTTCCAGCCGCCATCTACCTGAAGAACATGGTGAGTCAGTACTGGCAGGACCGGGAGCCGTCTCTGGGCGAGGTCGTGTTTCCCTTCAACATCCACGAGAACGACCGGCAGCAGATCAGAGACCACATCGTGGAGGGCATCATCCAGTGTCCCGAGTCCATACGGTACCATGAACGCAGCACCGCCACCACGCTGACCACGCAGTCTCACACACACACACACACACAGCCAAATCATTCAGCACTGCCCAGACCCTGCCTTCTGAAAGGACTAGGGGATTGATTAAGTCAACTGATTATCATTTAGATTTTTTTGAGTCTCTAAGATCTCTTCACTGAGATCACTAAGGTCTAAGATTTGCTTACTTTTCTCTGTTGAAATTGTTGGAAAATTACCACTTTGGGTTTTGTGGCTGCTGGTCAGACTGAGGAAGGGATTCAGAATTTGTTTAATTTGTTTATTCGGAATGGTTAAATTAAAGTTTTTTTTTTTTTTTTTTTTAACCACGATTCAAGGCAGTGACTTGATCCAGGACTTTCAGCCAAAAGTATTTCATGTTTACTATCCTTTTTCTTCTGAAATGTGAAAAACAGAATTATTTAAGCATTATTTATTCTAAAAAACAAAACAAAACAAAAACATAATTGACAATAAATTTTTTTTTTTTTTTTTTTTTTTAGAAATCTTGAGCAGTCTGATTCTAACGCATTTTGTATATGGAGTAGTTAATTCTGTTTATTTTGTTTTGATTAATGCAGTTGAATTGGCAGAATTTATAATTGATGCAATGATGCAGTGAATGAATGATTACAGCCCTATAAATAGTTAATAGAATAATTAAAAAAAAAAGTGGTTTCTTTAGTTGGCAGTGAAAATAATTGTCAGTTGCTGCCCTGCAAATCGGGAAGGAATCAAGTTTTTAGGTCATGAAATCGGCTCTGAAAAGATGGTGAATAATGAATTGTCTTTGTCTGCGTGCCACAGCGTGCCTGATAAATGGCCGGCAGATTTAATGACTGTGCATATGAATTCACCTCCGCTGCCTCTGTAGCGCCCAGCTGACGATGTGCCTGCGCGCCATCATCAAGCACGACTTCCCCGGCCGCTGGACCGCCATCGTGGACAAGATCGGCATGTACCTGCAGTCCCAGAACAGCGGCAGCTGGTACGGCAGCCTGCTGGCGCTCTACCAGCTGGTCAAGACTTACGAGTGAGTCCCCGAGTAACGCTCCTCTGCTCCACCTCACCGCTCCGATGGTCGCCGCGGGAACCGCCTCCCTCACACCGGGGAGGCACGACTTAAAAGAATCCAAATCATGCGTGTGTCCCCAGTGGATCATTGGCACTTTAGCGTACACTTATTGAGGGATAATAGGCGATCATCATTAAAGTACGGACCTTTTAGCAATAAAAAAGTTCCCTGTAGTTGCTAAAAAAGGCTGTAGGTTCATAATTTTAAGACGTAATTTATTATAAATACAGAAAGCTAATGTGGCCAAGGTGTATTTTGGAATTATTCCATGCAAGCAATCATTTATTCTGTAGAAAGTGGGAAATAGTCCCTGGTAGTTCAGAAGAGTTATTTTTGTTCCATATTCTGTGGAAATTTCCAGATCCCCCAAACAAAACTGCTTGACTTTGCTGCCTACAGTTTATGATTATTCAGCATTATACAAGTTTGTATGAGCTCAGTTTCTAAAAATAGCAGGTGTCCCTAAGTTGTAAAAAAAAGGCGTAAAATGTCCTCTGTTATATTATAACCGTTATATTATAACGGTTAAGGACGTTAAAAGGTATGGAAAACAATTAAATGTAGAATTTTACATTTTAAGATGGGTTTCAAAACTTTTAAAAGTATTGTATCACAGTGTGCTGTTCTTGTGCTGAGAAATTAAGACTGTGCTCTCAGAAAAGGTTTTTAATTTTTGTTTTTCTTCGGTTATTATAGTAGTAGATTTTCCATTGTGTTTGTCAACAGAAAGATGTTAAAAAGCAGTAAAATTAATGAAGACACCCTGTGGGATGAGTGACGAACATGTTTATCCTCTTGAGTGAGAAGATGCAGGTGGAGCAACTCCAGGGAGCAGGGGGAACAAGACAGACAGTATTTATGGGAAATGTGCTCTCAATTTTAGAAACACTGATAGCGCCGGTGTGAGACAGAGTGTGTGTGTTTGTCAGGTACAAGAAGGCGGACGAGAGGGAGCCGCTGCTGGCAGCCATGCAGATCTTCCTGCCTCGCATCCAGCAGCTCATCACCCAGCTGCTGCTGGACGCCACCATCTTCTCTGTCCTCATCCAGAAACAGATCCTCAAGATCTTCCACGCTCTCGTACAGGTTAGTTTGAGTGTGTGTGTGTGTGTGTGTGGATGTCAAGGTCCAGACAGATAAAAGCCAAGAGAATGACAGCAGCTACCCAGAAATTAAATAACATTAGAACCAGCCCTGGAACTAGAATAACTTTCCATTTCTTATGTTTTCCAAATTCATAAAAGTTTCTTTTAAGTTTTAAGTTTTTTCTTAGATTTCATTTAGGCAAGATCACACAAGAGGGAGTGCTGTCATACTGAATATCATCGTCTTATCTTAAGTCATCTTACATCATTATCTTCTGCGGCCTGTGATCAAAACACCTCTGTGCTGATATTCAGTATGACAGCACTCCCTCTCATGTGAGGCTGCTTTTATACAACAGTTCTGCAAACATCATTCATCAAGAAACGGTAATAAGACGCAACAGATGATGATTTACTCATTTAAACAAATTTTGGCTCCACCAACACTGCAGCAACACTACAGGTTGGCTATCCACCCACGTCCAATCAGATTGCACAGCCAGGAAAAAAAACGGTTGTATAATGAGTAATTAAATTGTAAATCCTCTTTAAATTGAACTAAATACATTTAAAAGTCAAACTTAAACAAAAGAAGAGCTAAACTAAAACTAAAGTAGAATTATACCACAGCTAAAGCAAAATAAAAATAAAGTTAATCTTAGACAAAAAATAGAATGAAAGATAAACTAAAGTAAAACTAAACTAAGCTCAAAGCAAAAGTAGAACGAAATCAAAGCAAAGCTGACCACAAGTACACTAATCTCAAGCTTAACTAAAACTAAAATAGTTCCTCCTCCTCGTGTGTGTGTGTGTGTGTGTGTGTGTGTTGGGATGATGATGATGATGATTCAAACCTTGTCATGTTCCCCTGCAGTACTCACTGCCTCTCCAGCTGATCAACAACACAGTGATGACTCAGTGGATGGAAATCCTCAGAGCTGTGATGGACCGAGACGTGCCTCCTGTAAGAACACACACTCTCTCTCTGTCTCACACACACACACAGGGACACTGAAATATAACTCAATTCAGGAAGAAATACATTTTTCATGTCTTGGAAATGCCCTGATTTAATTATGGAGAGTTATGGAAAACCCATGGAAAAGTGTGAAAAAGCCGCCTGTTTGTGTTTGCCAGGAGACGCTGGAGGTTGACGAGGACGACCGCCCGGAGCTGGTGTGGTGGAAGTGTAAGAAGTGGGCTCTGCACATCATCACCAGGCTGTTTGAGCGGTGAGCCGAGGAATCGAGGCATCCGCACCGGTAGAAAACCTCAGCTGTATCCGGACGGACTCTTCCAGGTGTTCATATCCCTCTGATGTGCGTTTCAGGTACGGAAGCCCCGGCAATGTGACGAAGGAGTACTTTGAATTTGCGGACTTCTTCCTCAAGACCTACGCAGTGGGCATTCAGCAGGTAGGCATGTGTCGCCGGGGCTTGATACTTCTGAATTTACTGTGCAAAATGAAAAGTGCAGTGATCCACAAGGCTTTCATGCTCTGTTACAACATTAAATAAACATGTGCAAGTGCAATGAGGGCTTAAAACCCAATGAAATGAAAAGCCACTACAACAGCAGCTACAGATAAATTCAGGCCTCTAAAACGGCTTTTCTGAGTAGCAATAATATGTTTAAGTGGATTTTAAGAACAGCAGGACAAGAAGACATGCACTTTGTGGAAGAGAATAAAAATAAATGTTTTCTTTTTTATTAGCTCGGTTCCTCTCAGTCTATAAAACTAGCGTTGGGAAAACAGCAGTTCAAAATAAAAGCGCTGCTACTTCACCAGATATTTACACCTCACTTGATTCCTGGTAAAGAAATGATGCACAACATAAGAAATATGTAAAAAAAAAAAAAAAAAAAAAAAATACAGTATTTGCAAAACATCAGCAAAAATGACCACAAACTTACCAAGAGTATTTATAATTATATATTTAAAATTAAATTACAAGAAAATATAATAAAATTAGTCTCTCAGGCCAGGGAGTTACTTTAAGAAATACAAGAAAATTACGAAAAAATGCACATGAAAAATTAAAAAGAAAAAGAAATAAAGACAATATTTTTTTTTTCTATTTTGAAGTGAAGACAAATGATGAAAATTCAAAACAGGGTCTCTGTGCTTTACTGTGAAAAGATCGATGTGCGTCTAAAAAAAATGAACAAACGTCTCGGGACGGGCCTCGTTTGAACGCTGTGCACACTTTTATTTTATTCGATGCCCTGATTCAGCTAAATTTGTCACGTACCGCCGATGTTTCAAACGCACTTTTAAAGCACCACGGGAAATTCCTGCCTTTTACCGTTTCCTCCTCAGGTGCTCCTGAAGGTGGTGGACCAGCACCGACAGAAGCAGTACGTCACCCCCCACGTCCTGCAGCAGTCCCTCAACTACCTCAACCAGGGCCTGTCCCACTCGCTCACCTGGAAACAGATGAAACCGCACATGCAGGTACAGCAGCACCCCCTGCTGGACACGTGTCTAAAGAGATTATAGGATCCATAAAACCTGTTTCTCTGTTGGCTTCTGTCCTTTCATCGCACTCATTTTCATATTCTGCTTCACGGGCTCCCCCTCGGAGACAATTCGCTTCCTTTTGACGATTGACTTTCTCTGGGCTGCTCATTTACTCGGCGCACATGTACAGTGCGAGATCGAGCCTGGTTTGAGTGAATGTCGACAAGACGGAAGATGGAGCGGTTCGAGCCTCGAGTGGAAATCAATGTTAATTCAGACCGGGGCGTTTTCAAGTAAGCGCATATTTCATTAGTGCCGCCGATGAATTATTCCCGAGGCTGGATGATCCAGTGGAGGATTCTTTTGTTTTGTGTTAGAAAGGAGTTCTTTCAGTTCGGATCGAAGTGAAACCTTTCCGAGTTTCTTGAGATGGCGGCGAGAGACAGATGGGGAAAATCACTCGTGTGCTTTTCCTCCTCAGTAAAGCGAAAAACCCTCGAGCGAGTTCATGATCAACGCATTCTGAATGTTGAGAAACACACACCAAATGTTCTGACTTACTTTTTCATTTGTCATTGTTTCAAGGAATCAGCTGATTTGGCAGTGACGTTTTGATGTTTAAAAATGGTGCGCGTTGCATCTTTAACTCCGTCAGGCGTCTTTTGTTGTTTGTGAGTGGGAAAAAAAAACCCGATCTCTTTTCATTTTCTCACTTGAATCGAAATTTTATACACTCCTTTACACACATCGAGGTACCTGCATGAGTCCATTCTCCACAGCATCTAAAAAAAATGACATTTTTTTCTGCTTTTATTGTGGAATATTTACTTTTTTAACTTTGTGAGCCGTTTTTGAACCTTTTCGAGAGCCTCCTCGGTCAGAAGTGCCGTAATCTCTTGCAGACTATATGCCAGGAGGTGATCTTCCCTCTCATGTGCTACAAAGACGAGGATGACAAACTGTGGCAGGAGGACCCCTACGAGTACATCCGCATGAAATTCAGTGAGTACACACACACACACACCGAGTTTTACACACCTTAAGTCTTCTCGGTGAGTTTTGATCCACAAATCGTGTCTCTGCGCTGTAGACCTGTATGACGACCACGCCCTGCCAGCCACCGCGGCCCAGAGCCTGCTGTGTAAAGCTGCCCGCAAGAGGAAGGAGGTGAGCACCGACGTTTTACCGCCGAGTTTTACTTCCCCAGTTTTTAGGAATTTAGCGTCCAGAGCGACTTACGGGACAAGAGCAAGAGCAGCAAATCAAATGCAGTTGATCAATGTCGAAGATGGCGGACAAAAAGAAAGATGACGTACTCCGTTGTGAAAATCCGGCCAAAAAAACTTCTCTTTATTAGTTTTCATTTTTAAAGAATTAAAAAAAAATCAAAATGAAGACACAGATCGTTTCCATCATCTGCTTGAATCGCTGATGAATGATGTGCTTGTCCCCTGTTTTTCCAGTTGAGTCCAAATCGTTCTCACCTGAATCAGCCCTCAGTGTTTCATAGTGCACCTTTAGATTATTTGAATTGCTTGTTCACTTCTTCTCTATTATGTATTAACTAAATAACCGGCCAATCCTACTCAGCATAAGGACTTTATATATATACAGTGTGTATATTGTGGACCACTGCTTTTATGTTTTATGGACTGTCTTTGGTAATAGTAGTAGTGACCTCTGACCTCTGCGCTGTGCTCCGGTCAGGTTCTTCCTCAGATGATGGAGTTCTGTCACCAGATCCTGATGGAGCCCTCTGCTGACCCCCGCAGGAAGGACGGGGCGCTGCACTGCATCGGTGCTCTGGCTGAGCTCCTGCTGAAGGCACGTGCACCACGAGATACCTGTGTGTGTGTGTGTGTGTGTGTGCGTGTGTGTGTGTGTGTGTGTGTGTGTGTGTGTGTGTGTGTGTGTGTGTGTGTGTGGATGTTAAAATTAAGGATTTTAGTATTTCTCTTGACCTCCAAGAGTAGCTCAGCTTTTTTTTTTTCTATTTAATCTGCATTTAATCCCATATTTCAGAGGCAAAGTGTGTGTTTTTTTGCTCATTGGACCACCTTAACTTTTAAGACTTATGTCGATTGTGACTCTTGGTGTTGCAGATTTTGAACGGAGAATCAGGTGGTTGCAGGGCTGTAAATACAGTCTCACAAATAAATAGAAGCAATAAATACAGAAAAAAAATGTAAGTGCAAAAGAAATTATTGGACGCCCTATACAGCACATAAAACTTGGAAAAACCTTAAAACCTTGGATAATACTGAAACACCTTTCTCAGACACCCTGACTTTTTCTCCTGGGAACGATTATGAGCGACACTTTCACCTCCTTTCCCAGATTTTTTTTTTTTTTTTAGTTTTCCTTCTTTTCTCTTATCTCCTCTGGTTGGAAAGTCTGCAGCGGGTGGACTGACAGATAACCGAGTGGATTTTTATGGCACGGCGGGATTTTGCAGCACAGATTAGACACTGCAAGCTGATTTGTGTGTGTGTGTGTGTGTGTGCGTGTGTGTGTAAATGTTCACGTGTTCCTATGCTTGCACTTGAAAATGAGCATGAAAGCCCTGTGCCCCTGTGAGTGTTATGAGAAAGCCGCTTCCTGACCTCGACTCCGAGACGTCGAGGTCGGGAAGTCGCCCTCGCCGTGTTTTGACTCCTGCGGCCTGTGTTGTGTCTGTCGTCCTGCAGAAGCGGATGTACAGGGAGCAGATGGAGCTGATGCTGCAGAACTACGTCTTCCCCCTGCTCAACTCTCCTCTGGGTTACCTGAGAGCCCGGGTGAGTGAGCCCTCCCGTCTGATATATACCATCTCTGTTCCTCCCACGCAGCCTGTCCTTGCTGACAGAGCAGAAGTAGCTGGGCTGTGGAAATTTGTCTCAGTGCAGCCATGATGTAATAGATGGAATAGACTTACTTCATATATGTAAATAAGCAGACACCAAACTGCACCAAAAACAACATTTTTTTTTTTTTTTTTTTAAATTTAAACAGGAGCACTAACGAGGAGTTCCTTTATAATAGCGATAATAATGATGATGCATTTTATTTAGAAGCTTTTTTCATGGAAATAGAAGGAGAAAAATATCCGCACACTGGATTACAGCTCCCAGCACTTGATTTCCCTTAACTAAACAGTACAATTTCATCCAAAAAAACAACAAACCAAAAGCCAAAATCATGATAGTGGGTTGGATGTGCACACATTTACTTTCCACTAAAGTGTTTTTCATGTTGCAAGGGGTTTTATAATAATAAAATAAATTAAAACGGCAATTAAAGAGACAATTTGGAATGAAAATAGTTGCACAAGGTGGATCAATAACAGCAAAAAGACTAAAAAGTAAATTTGTAAACAAGTATTTTTTCAAAATAAGAGACAGGATCTATTAGCTTATATATACTGTGCATAGTAGAACATAGTGTAAGGGATCAGCCAATATAAAAACTGAATTTTTCATAAAATAAACAGAATAAGGAGCTCATGTGAATACTAGCAGTTATTTCTTTGTGTTTGGATTTTATTCTGTTAGTAGTGCCGGTTTTAATTCATTTGATTCAAGGCTGAGACACAGAAAAGAGATTTTTAAAGTTAAATTTTAAAGTTCGCCGCTGTCCGCTGTGACTTTCTTGATTTAATCTTTCCCGGCGTCCTCTCCTTAATCACGTGGGGCTGGATTCTTTGCCGTTCTCTCTCAGAAGGACAGCGGCGATCGTGTAATTTCTCATAAAAGTTGCCACCTTGAATTTACCTCTCGGCGTCTCTGACGTCCGCTGAAACGTTACGCGTTTGTCGGCTAACAGCTTCATTTACCTCTGGGAGCCCATGACAAAGCCCCGTGGTTAGTTTCATTTTGGTGGGCTCAATTGTTTTGTGAAAACTTTTTTTTTTTTCTTCTTCTTCCTCTTCTGGATCCAATCTTATTTTTAAATCAAACTGTTCATCTCTCAGAGGCGGCCGGCGCGCGCGGCAGTAATGAAACGAGACACAGTAATTATAGACTAACAGTCGGAACGGAACAATAGGCTGAAATTTGTGTTTCTGCGTCTTATTGGAAAAAGATAGAGTTATTTTTGAGGGGGAAGAAGTTGTCATGCACACTTAAGCAGCTCGATAATTATCATATATATTACTCCTCTGACTTGATATTCCAGCCGTGATAGGATATTTGCAGTAAGCCGTACAAATCACTGGAGGCGACCATGAGGAGAGCCTGCAGTGCGGCGGTGGAGGCAGCAGGGGGCGCCACACTGCAACAGAAGACCTCCACGGCAAAATGAGACATCCACCCTTTGAAAACACACTGACACTCCATATATAATGATTGATAGCACTAAATTAAAGTACCATGTAAAGGACGGCAGGTACATTAAGCCCTTTATTGACTAAATTAAACACTCGCACAGACCGGATCCCAGCACGGATACTGAACGAGGAGACTTAGTGTGATTTTTTTTCTCCCTTCGCTCTGTCAGAATGGAGTACAGCCCACGTTTTAAAAGATGCCTTAAGGGCTCGTCCGTGCTCTTTGTGTCTGATAATGCATTACGTGTATTACATAGTGCGCCGGCCTTGAGAAGAAGCTCCTGCGCCTTTTGCATTTTCACCGAGGATGCATCAATACCGCCTCTCAGGGCCATTATGTACACTGAGCACCGAGCTGTAATTGTTAATAGGCGTTCAATAAACCCACAGTTTGCTTTGTATTGTGTTTTGTACATTACAGAAGAAAAAAAAAAAAAACACTACCGTTTCCAAAGTTCTCTGTATTTTGTCTTATTTGCAGATATGAATTATTTTTCATTCAAAGATTTGGGATGATAATATGAAATCGACAAATATTCTTCCAAAGGCAAACGTCTACTCAGACTATGGATGTGGATATGTTTGTAAAAATGCACTGTGTCAGGTATATTGTGTATTGAATGGTTCATTTTTTTCGCTTTTACCCCCCTAATTGTTAACCAATGAATTAACGTGAACCATTTTGACCCATTATTTTCAGTGAACAGTGTGGCAAAAATAAGTGACTGATTTGTGCCAAAAATGCAGGAAACCAAGAGTGTCCAGTCATTTCTGATGGGTTACTCAGGACTTTTGGTATTACATAATTGGGTTTGGCCAGTGCTTATAATAATGCAAATGCTAAATAGAAAGATGAGAGTTGATGTCAAACAATTTTAAAAGTTTCCTATTACAGTGGGACGACATGGATGTGCCAATATCTGATATTTAAAAACAAAAAAAAGGACACACCAATACCAGGTCTGTGTATTGGCAACAATCTGATGATATCATATTGATATATTGCAATGCTGTATGCAAAAAAAAAAATGCCATTTTATGTATCGGCATCAGTATCGGTGTTGGTGCATTTTTAATTGGAACTGGATCAGGTTTCTTAGCATTCATCCTCCGTCTGCTCCCTACAGTCCTGTTGGGTGGTCCATTCAGTCAACGTGAGTCTGTGCTTTACCCTCCCCTCAGCATCACAGATGTCCTGTAAATCTTGCACTGCACTCGCCTGTCGTCCTCACACGTGCATGCTGGGAAAACAAGCAGCGGTAGCAGACACTTGTTTGGTGGCGGGAGATTGGCGTTTTTAGGCGGAGGTGAAGGAGGTGGCCGGGCCGGAGACAGACGGAGACGGCTGCCCCGCTGACCCGTGTCTCTCTGCTGTGCCTCTCCTAGTCGTGCTGGGTGCTCCACTCCTTCAGCCCGCTGCGTTTCCACGACGAGCTGGTGCTGAGGAACGCCGTGGAGCTGGTCAAACAGGACCTGATCGCCGACAAGGAGATGCCCGTCAAGGTGGAGGCTGCCATCGCTCTGCAGACGCTCGTCAGCAACCAGGAGCAAGGTGCGAACAGGAGGGTTACCATCTTTAAATAAAGGTGGTCACTTTTTTACTAAAGATGCACTGATCCGTGTTTTTGAGGCCGATATCAACATCTAATATCCTCCTTCCCATAACAACCAATACCAGTGTGCATTTCTGTCAGAATCATAACACAAATCCAGGTGGTAAACAGCTTAAACTTACAAGTTTTTTAAACAAAAGGCCACATTACACATAATGTACACTTTTACAGGAATACACATGGTTACAGCTTTAATGATGTTAGAAATAAGGGTGGGTAGAGGGGCAAATTTTTCCAAAGAGTCCAAATACATGGAGAATAAGGACAGGGTGGCTGCTTTTAATGCAAAACACACTGTTTATTCAAGCTGACAGTTGCAAAGATGATGACATTTACAGTAAATGCGGCCAAAAAACACTTTAGAATGTCAGTCTGACACTCCTTACACTTCTTGTGTCGCCTGTGAGCTTAAACTGAATTTCCATTGTATTGTCAGTGTTCATGATAAAGATGTTGGAAATCATATTTACACACTTTCGTTATAATTTTAAACTGATGATATTCAGTCTCTAACCTTAACCCTCATCACTGCACGCCTAACCTGAACCTCATGCTAATTTTAACCCTGAACCCAAAAGTAGAAGTGAAGTTTCTTCAACCCACACACATGGATTATCTATTTCTATGTATTTATATTGCTGTCTCTTCTGTATATGTGTGTGTGTGTGTGTGTGTGTGTGTGTGTGTGTAGCAAAGCTGTACATCAGGCCGTACATCCGGCCGGTCATGCAGGAGCTGCTGCACGTGGTGAAGGAGACGGAGAACGACGACCTGACCAACGTCATCCAGAAGATGATCTGCGAGTACAACCAGGAGGTGGCTGCCATCGCCGTGGACATGACGCAGAACCTGGTAACGAGCTGTCTGTCTGTCTGTCTGTCTGTCTGTCTGTGTGAGCTGGGACTGTCTGTCTGTCTGTCTGTCTGTCTGTATGAGCTGGGGCTGTCTGTCTGTCTGTGTGTCTGTCTGTCTGTCTGTCTGTCTGTCTGTCTGTCTGTCTGTCTGTCTGTCTGTATGAGCTGGGGCTGTCTGTCTGTCTGTCTGTTTTAGTTTTTCCCGGTTGATACTCGATGGATTCTCTGAATGATTAGTCGGCCAGTTGGTCTCCAGTAAAGGCTGTGCTTAAAATATGTGGGGATTCTCCAACACCATGTCTTCAGCACTGACACTGGGTACCAATCGGATCCATTACTTTTACTGAACAGTGAAGGCTTGGGCTGTTGGTTTGGGGTCATGAGACAAAATAATTGCAGTAAAATCCTTGATTTTCTTCTGTGTGTTTGTGTCTTCCTTCAGAAAGTCTCACATTTGCTTTTGTGAAACCTGCAGACACTTTGTCTGCATCTGTGCCATACTGTTCATCGCTCTCCCATAATATCCTAACAGCAGGGATAAGGCCAGACAAAAAAACCTCTGGGTTCCGGTTCCCGACCGAGTGTCCCATTTAACCCCCGAGTCAGATTATTTTATTGGCCTCTGTGTAAAAATAAAATAAAAAAATTAAAATAAAGGCACTATGCGACCGAGTGTGACCTTGTTGGCATTGGTCAAAAGTTAAGCAGGGCTTTTATTTTGATGTATGTTGCGCTCGCCTTATTTGTGATGTTCTCGCGTAACTTCGGAAAATAACTTCATGGAATCACGCGCCACCGACAGCGCCGGCTGGAAAGAACGGACTTCCGCACGGTGTGTGTGTGTGTGTGTGTGTGTGTGTGTGTGTGTGTGTGTGTGATTTGTCCTCGCAAACCACCAGCGAAAATAATCTGACTACCAGAGAAAACCTTTGCAGATGTAGTGAAAGAGGGGAAACAGTGCCGTTGTAGATTTGCAAGTGGAGCTCGGCTCTGTGGCGGTGGGCGTGACGGGTGTATTCGACTTCAGGTACCTGAGCCAGAGACCCCTCCCTCTGCTAGTAATAACGCTGCTCCGTCTGTTAAAAAGGTGGTAACTTAGGCAAATATTGAATTAATTATATTTAAAAAGCAACCCATGCATCGCTTCCGAAAATAAAAACAAGAATAAAATAAAATAAAATCCCTACCTACCCATCCTTCTCATGAATAAATAAAATAAAATAAATCCCCCCTACCCATCCTTAAAATGCCGAATAAAATAAAAAATAAAATAAAATAAAATAAATCCCCCCTGCCCATCCTTAAAATGCTAAATGAAATGAAAAATAAAATAAAATAAAATAAATCCCCCCTGCCCATCCTTAAAATGCCGAATAAAATAAAAAATAAAATAAAATAAATTCCCTGCCTATTCAAGCCCTTAAATGACAAGGAACCGGAACCCAAAGTATTTTTTCGTTTGGCCTAAACCCTCCTGTTTTCCTGCAGCGTGCGAGCAGAACGGACATTGAACTGTTTGCTGTGGGAAGAAATGGTGAATGAAACGGCAGCTGTGGTTAGTTATGTGTCTGTGAACATAACTGTGTGTGTGTGTGTGTGTGTGTGTCTGTGAACATAAAGAGCAGTAAAGTGCGTCTCGCTCTCCTGAGGACTGAGAAGATGTTGTGCTGCGTCTGTTTGTTGAAAGTGAATAAAAATCAATTGTTGCCATCAACTGGAATACAGACAGTTAGCCCGGTGCAGTGGGAACAATGCACATAAAAACTGCCGCCACTCGAAGCATCGTGCCTGTGTGTGTGTGTGTGTGTGTGTGTGTGTGTGCGTGCGTGTGCGCGCACGTCAGGCCGAGATCTTCACTAAGGTCCTGCAGAGCGAGGAGTACGAGGAGAACGAGGACAAGACCGTCATGGCTCTGGGCATCCTGAGCACCATCGACACCATCCTCACCGTCATGGAGGACCACAAGGAGGTCGCTCTCTCTCTCACACACACACACACACACACACACACTCTCTCTCACACAGATAAAAATTCAGTCGCTCCATATGCTGTCACAATATTGTAATGTGATATTTGCACTTGTGATGTTTGAGATTCACTTCAATTCTCTCTCTCTCTCGCTCTCTCTCTCTCTCTGTGTGTGTGTGTGTGTGTGTGTGTGTGTGTGTGTGTGTGTGTGTGTGTGTGTCAGATCACTCAGCAGCTGGAGGGGATTTGCTTGCAGGTGATCGGCCTGGTCTTGCAGAAGCCCATCATAGGTATGGCAGGTGTGTGTGCACGCGGGCGTTCCAGTGTCTGTTTATGTACACACACACACACACACACACACACACACACACACACACTCACACACTTTGCCCCCCTGGGATCAGCTGGGAAGAAAAAGACCCAAAGACTCTGGACTCTTGCTTTATAAATGAATTTCGGCCCCTGCTCTCTGGAAAAAAAAAAAAAACGTACAAATGGATTCTCTCTCACTCGATTAAAACTCCTGCCGCCGCGCCGTTTTTTTTTTTTTTTTTTTTTTTTTTTGTCGCTCTCCGCTCGCCCCGAAAATCTCCATTTGAAGCTGCTCATTTATTCATTATGGGGCTTCGGCTCATTTTACGTCTGCGCATGAATTCATTTGTTCCTTTAATCATCGCCGCGCTCGGCTCCGCCCGCGTCGTCGAGCGCAATTAGAAGAGCGCGCTCCTGCTCATTTTCCTGCGAAAAGTCTTTGTGCAATTATTAAAGTCAATTTCCCAGGAATGACCGGGACCGTTCATACCTGCAGTCACCTCCGCCTCTCTCTGTGTGTGTGTGTGTGTGTGTGTGTGTGTGTGTGTGTGTGTGTGTACAGTATGTGTCCGTGGTAGCAGATGGAAAACGTGGCGATGAGGCGGAGAACGTTGCTGTGTGTGAGAGAGAGCTGCGAAGGGAGTGTGTGTGTGTGTGTGTGTGTGTGTGTGTGTGTGTGTGTTCATAATAACCAAAGGAAGCTGAGAAGTGTGTGTGTACATTCGTGTGTAAATCAGTTAGTGTGTTCGCTTACATGTGCATGTGCAGGAACTGGCACATGAATTAAGGAGTCAGAGAAACTGTGTGTGTGTGTGTGTGTGTGTATTCATGAATTCACCCATCCATGCATCTGTAGTGTGTGTGTGTGTGTGTTTGGGTGTGTGAGTGCATGCAATATCATGCGGGTAAATACAGAATAAGCAGAGAAAGTGTGTGTGCATGTACAGGAAGTGTGTGTGTTAGTGTGTGTATATGTACGCATGCAGTCGTGTACATTCATGAATGTACACTATGTATGTCTGTGAGTGTGTGTGTGTGTGTGTGTGTGTGTGCACGCACATGCACGAGGATGTGTTAGTTCAACTGCCGACATGCGTGAACGTACACACTGTTTGCACGTTTGTGTGTGAGTGTGTGTGTGCCTGTGCAAGAGCAGAGAAAGTGTGTGTGTGTGCGCTGTGTAGGAACCGATGTGTGTGTGTGTGTGTTGGCGCGCACACACACACACCAGTTTCGGGGCGATGCTGTTTGTGTGCACGTGTTCTTTCGCTCCTTCGTGAATCTACAGTATGTTTGCGTGCGTGTGTGTGAGAGTGAGTGCTAACGAGTGTGTGCATATAAAAATGTAGTGTGTGTGTGTGTGTGTGTGTGTGTGTGTGTGTGTGTGTGTGTGAAAGGCTGTTCAGTGGGAAGAGGTGTTTGACTGTGTGTGCGTGTCAGCAGAGGTGCTAAAGTGTGTGTGTGTGTGCGTGTGTGCATGTACAAATCGCAGATGAGGAGGCAGAGAAAGTGTCCGGACGTGTGTGTGTGTGTGTGTGTGTGTGTGTGTGTGTGTGTGTAATCCTGGGTAATTGGACCTCTGAGCCTCGTGCAGAATTGAATCCATCCAGCTCCGGTAATGAACTGATTGACTGATAACCTCCCGCTGCCGGAATGGAAAGCTCTATTCATCCAGAGGCAGAGGCGGCAGCAGGAGAGGGGTCACAGCGGACAAAATGAAAGATAGAGAGGTCAAGCTAATTTTTCTCAGGGAAATCTATACAGCACACACACACACACACACACACTCACACACACTCACACACTTGTGCACAGCTGCGCTCTTCAGCCTTCACTTTATTTCAGTAATTTCTCCAAAGGGGAAAGAAGAGCCACATGAATCACTCAAGTCCCCGTGATCACAGTGGTGGTGCAGCTTCTATGCTCGCATCTGTGCGTGTGTGTGTGTGTGTGTGTGTGTGTGTGTGTGTGTGCTGTGTGAAGAGTTTTCTACAATAGACCGTACAAATGAGAAGGGCACACTGCAAAAACTCAAAATCTTACCAAGATTATTTGTCTTATTTCAAGTCAAAAATGTCTTATTTCTAGTCAAAATATCTCATTACACTTAAAATAAGACATGATCACCTCAGAAGTAAATTGTTCTTAGACAATTGTCTCTTGTTTCAAGTGAAAATTTGCTTGAAACAAGTGAAAATTTGCTTATTTCATTGGCAAAATTTGTGTCTTGTTTCTAGCTAATTTTCACTTTTTCCACTGGCAAATTTTGCCAATGAAACAAGCAAATTTTCACTTGTTTCAAGTGAATTTTCACTTGAAACAAGTGAAAATTGTCTAAAAACAATTTACTGATCATGTCTTATTTTAAGTGTAATGAGATATTTTGACTAGAAATAAGACATTTTTGACTTGAAATAAGACAAATATTCTTGGTAAGATTTGCGTTTTTGCAGTGCAAAAAGCTGGAGAGGTTCTTGTTAAGCTCCCATGTTTGCACAAAAGTTGTTGGAAAGTCTGTCATGGCCTTGCAGCTCCTTCATGAATGAGAAAGAACCAAATGAATAAAAAAAAAAAAAAAAAAAAAACACGCTTCACTTAATCACAAAATCACTTACCTTGAATAATTGAAAAAGCCTTAATATTAAACACTAATGTTGAAAACTACTGCAGCCCAAAGGTGCAGGTGTTAAATATTAAAGGGGCGATATGTTATCTGTGACCCTTATTAACCTCTGTCGGTGATCTGCAGGAACGGCAGCAGCGTCGATAGAAGCTGAAGTCTCTTGAGCAGTTTATGGCGGCTGATTGACAGAAATATGGACGGGTAAAGAGAAGTCAGAGTACCTTAACCAAGGACCAATGCAATGAAAAAAAAAACTATATGTACAGAACTACCAGTGACTCTTAAAGGAATCGTCCACCATGGCTGATATCTCAGGAATCGAGTTACAAAAAAAGTTTTAAGAGACAAATATTCTCTTGACGGGGAAAAAAAGAGCTTCTTGTTGTAGTGTGTAGTGTGGATGTCGATATCTTGTTTTAATGCTCACTGTCTTGTTTAATATTTAGTACATCATGAATAGATTTATCATGATGTTTGGTGTAATAGTGATAACAGTTTATTGGAAGCAGGAGAGTGTGTATGTCTGGGAGGTGTTGCTGTAATTGTATTATTTATATAGGCCTTTGTAGCTTGTGTGTATATATATTTTTTATTGAGAGCATTTGCAGCCAATGGGGCTCCAATAAACAATATATTCATGTCTTTCCAAAAGAGATAAATAAACAAGATAACCAGAGCAAGGATCCAGTGGAAACTTCATGTTCATCGAATGCCTACTGCACACCAAATTTACTAATTACATTTGTCTCGTTTATGTCTGTCATTTGTCTTATTTGAAGCCACAGTTTCAATAAGGAGGGGGGGGAAAGAAATGTGATGGTTGCTCAGTAATTATAGCAATGTTTGGGGACGTCTTATTCCAGGTCAGAATATTACTTCAACAGAAATCACAGCAATCTTTGAGTCATTGGTGTTGATCAATAACCTTATTGAACCATCACAGATATTATGGCCATTTTGTGCTGTGGGACAGTAAAAAAAAAAAAAACCCTCTTACACTGCAAAAACTCAAAATCTTACCAAGATTATTTGTCTTATTTCAAGTCAAAAATGTCTTATTTCTAGTCAAAATATCTCATTACACTTAAAATAAGACATGATCACCTCAGAAGTCACTTGTTTTTAGACAATTGTCTCTTGTTTCAAGTGAAAATTTGCTTGTTTCATTGGCAAAATTTGTTTCTTGTTTCTAGCTAATTTTCACTTGTTTCAAGTGAATTTTCCCTTTTTCCACTGGCAAATTTTGCCAGTGAAACAAGCAAATTTTCTCTTGTTTCAAGTGAATTTTCTCTTGAAACAAGTGAAAATTGTCTATAAACAATTTGCTTCTGAGGGGATCATGTCTTATTTTAAGTGTAATGAGATATTTTGACTAGAAATAAGAAATTTTTGACTTGAAATAAGACAAATAATCTTGGTAAGATTTTGCGTTTTTGCAGTGTATGTATATGTTTTTTTTAATGTGGACCCCATTGAGATAAACAATAAACAATATATCGGTGGTGTTTGCTCAGTTATAGTAATTACAGCAATGTTTGGGGACGTCTTATTCCAGGTCAGAGTATTACTTATGAAAGCCATAAATGTTAACAGAATCAACAGAAATCACAGCAATCTTTGAGTCATTGGTGTCAATAACCTTATTGAACCATCACAGATATTATGGCCATTTTGTGCTGTGGGACAGTAAAAAAAAAAAAAAAAAAAATCCCTCTTGTTGCTCCATGAAGGCTTAGTTAATTGTTATCAAAGAGCCGCTGTTGTTGTTGTTTTTTTTCTGTCTTTCTTTCTTTCTTCCTTTCCACAGGAGCCGCCACATTAGCTGTGTTATCGGTGTAATTGAAACGCCTCTTTGACCAGTCAGATTGCTCGGCTGTATTTACCCGTGGTATAAAGCTCAGTAATACGTTTTCATGCTGTGCGATACCATCACTTCAATAATTCACTGTGCCCACTTGAGCGCTCTTTCTGTTAACCTCCTCTGATCCCTGGTGGAATGATTCAGCGCGTGCGAATGTGGGTGCGTGCTTGAATGTGTGTGTGTGTGTGTGTGTGTGTGTGTGTGTGTGTGTGATATTAACATGCCCTTGTCGGCCTCTCCGTGCAGAGTTTTATGAGGAGATCCTGTCGCTGGCGTTCGGCCTGACCTGCCAGACCATCTCCCCCC
Source organism: Myripristis murdjan (assembly GCF_902150065.1). NCBI lineage: Eukaryota > Metazoa > Chordata > Actinopteri > Holocentriformes > Holocentridae > Myripristis > Myripristis murdjan. The sequence continues at coordinate 19,805,368 of NC_044002.1, read as the reverse complement.
AGATGTGGCAGCTGCTGGGCGTCCTGTACGAGGTCTTCCAGCACGACTGCTTCGACTACTTCACAGGTGCCGCGCCAAACACCCAAACACCCAAACACACACTCGCTCATGTTAGTTAACAAAGACGCACTTTGAGTCTGGAAAAGTAAAAACATTTCAGGGCACCCCTGGGTTCGAATCCGACCTCCGGCCCTTTGCTGCATGTCGTCCCCTCTCTCTCTCTCCTGTGACTGACAAATAAAGCAGAAATGCCCAAAACAAATCTTTAAAAAAAGGAGGGTAAAACCAAATGATAATGATTAATACCGTTGATGTTGTGGTTGCACTTTTTTTTCTTCTTCTTGCAAGTCACTGACTTCTTTTCATCTGTAAATGCAGCCCAAAGGATTGTGCTTTTTGTACATGTGATAATTATGGTAATGATGAGCTGTGTGTGTGTTTTCCCTCGCAGATATGATGCCTCTTTTGCACAACTACGTTACCGTGGATACGGACATGCTCTTGTCCAACCCCAAGCACTTAGAAGTCATCTACACCATGTGCAAAAAGGTCCGTGTTCAATGTGCAAGAGCCATTTATCTGCTGGGCTCCTGGTTTCTGTGTGTCTGTGTTATCAGTCAGATCACTGCAAAAACTCAAAATCTTACCAAGAATATTTGTCTTATTTCAAGTCAAAATGTCTTATTTCTAGTCAAAATATCTCATTACACTTAAAATAAGGCATGATCACCTAAGAAATAATGTGTTTTTAGACAATTTTCACTTGTTTCAAATGAATTTTCACTTTCCACTGGCAAATTTTGCCAATGAAACAAGCAAATTTTCACTCGTTTCAGTTGAATTTTCACTTGAAATGAATGAAAATCGTCTAAAAACAAGTTACTTCTGAGGTGATCATGTCTTGTTTCAAGTGTAATGAAATATTTTGACTAGAAATAAGACATTTTGACTTGAAATAAGACAAATATTCTTGGTAAGATTTTGAGTTTTTGTGATTATAAACAGATTTAGTGATTATAATTTTAATGATTGCTTAATTGTTTTAGTGTAATTCATTAATTAAAGACTCCAAACAGTTACCAGTGGGTTAGCTTTCAACTTGAAAACTATGAAAATTTTGTTTTTGTATGGTTTTTTTTTTTTTTTTTTTTTTTTCCATTATGTGTTGTTATAAAATAAAAGGTTGGCAAAGTTTTTTGGCTGTTGGCTAGACTAAATAAGCAACTTTAAATTTTAATCATTAAGGCATCATTTGGTCATTTCTGACAGGCATTTATCATTATTTTTGACATTTTACAGATGCAACTATAATTAATCAGCAATGTAAATAAATAAAATAAAACCTCGGCATTAAAAATGTGATAAGTAAATAGAACTTAGCAGTTTTCCCGTGCCTCTGTCAGCTTTACCTAAAGAGGAACAGGGAAAAACTGGAAAACAAATATTATTATGTGTGGACGGCTGGATCTGTACTGAGTCGTGACTGTTGGGCCGCTGTTTGACCTTTGACCTGCTGCAGGTGTTGACCAGTGATGCAGGCGAGGATGCTGAGTGTCACGCCGCCAAGCTGCTGGAGGTCATCATCCTGCAGTGCAGAGGCCGAGGCATCGACCAGGTCAGAGACAGCCCCGCTGCATGCTGGGAAACAGTCCAAGACAACAACCAGATGCTTTTAAGCTTCGGATCATTCTGCTTCTTTTATTTCACGCCTAGATCAATGTGAAATGTTAATCACTACACTGCAAAGATTATTTGATTGTTTGTCTTATTTCAAGTCAAAATGTCTTATTTCTAGTCAAAATATCTCATTACACTTAAAATAAGACATGATCACCTCAGAAGTAACTTGTTTTTAGACAATTGTCTCTTGTTTCAAGTGAAAATTTGCTTGTTTCATTGGCAAAATTTGTTTCTTGTTTCTAGCTAATTTTCACTTATTTCAAGTGAATTTTCCCTTTTTCCACTGGCAAATTTTGCCAATGAAACAAGTGAATTTTCACATGAAACAAGTGAAAATTGTCTAAAACAATTTACTTCTGAGGTGATCATGTCTTATTTTAAGTGTAATGAGATATTTTGACTAGAAATAAGACATTTTTGACTTGAAATAAGACAAATAATCTTGGTAAGATTTTGCGTTTTTGCAGTGATAGTATCGGCCGGCCTGGATTAGCAGAATAGTGACACTGACAGAAAGCTCAGACGTTAAAGTCGTATTTGATCACACATATAAAACAACAATATTTATCATATTGAGAAGTAAAGCGCCTACATTTCCAAATCTAAAAATGGAACAAAGGAAGTTTTCCAGCTTTCCAGTCAAGATTAAAAGGAAGTGATCCTGTGGTGGGACCCTCATTCGTCTCTGTTGTCCGTGTGCAGTGCATCCCTCTGTTCGTGGAGGCCGTGTTGGAGCGCCTGACGCGGGGGGTGAAGTCGAGCGAGCTGAGGACCATGTGCCTGCAGGTGGCCATCGCCGCCCTGTACTACAACCCGGCCCTGCTCATCCACACGCTGGACAACATGCACTTCCCCCACAACCCCCAGCCCATCACCGCGCACTTCATCAACCAGTGGATGAACGACACCGAGTTCTTCCTGGGGTGAGGCGGCACACGCTGCTACTCGCTGCTGCTGATGTTGCTTCTTCCCTTTTAATTATTCAGAGCAGGTTCGCACATTTACACAGAAGCAGGATTGTGACTAGAGGGTTACAGGTTTGAATCCCTGACTAAAAGGGAAAATCAGGGCAGGAAAAATGAAAAAGAAACTTTTCCCTCGCTCAGATACAAACATCAAAGTGTCATCATTTACTCACCTGGAGTTGTCTTTAATGTTTGATATAGAGAGTTTTCTTTTTCCTTAAAAAAAACACATGGCATCTGTCTTAAATTATCTGGATTTACGGTTTTAAAAAGTATTAAAATGTCATTGCCTTCTTATCAGGGCGTTGATAAATAAGACAGCATCTCTCTGGGTTCTGAAGAGACTTAGACGATCTGGATTTAAGGTATTAAAAAGTATAAAAACGTCTAAAACACATTTATTAGAGGGCTTAATGTCTTCTTTTGTTCGTGCAGCGTGCAGTGACAAGTTTGTTTGCACTGCATGTCTGCACGTAGACCAAATTTAGACCAGCGCTTTTGGTAGAATGTTCTTTCATCATATCATCAAAGTAGACACCATATCCTTTAGTAAACAACTTCTTGTTGTTGTTTTTTTTATGTAGTTTCCATTTATAATTTAAGAATGTTCATCAGCAACATTTACTTGGAAATAGGATTTTCAGCTTTGTCTCTTAAATTTGTTTTTTAAAGGAATTCCTTGATGTTTTGAGTGAAATACCCCTTTTTCTGACTTACTCAGACTGAGACAAAGATGTTCAATACCATTTTTTTTTTTTTTTTTACCTTTTTTTTTTTTTTTACCAGTGGTTAAGTTTCAATGGGTAGCATTTTGTGTTAGCTTAGCATAAAGACTTGAAATCTATGGGAGTCATTAGCCCCAGCTACATCAAAGTGAAGAAATAAACCCTCCAGCAACTCTGAAGCTGTCTTATTTACACAGTGCATCATGGGAGTCTGTAAGGTTTATTTTCTCATCGGAATCAAACCAGTGGACGTACAGAGGTGAAAATGGTATCGAACATCTTGTCTCAGTCTGGGTAAGCGGCAAAAACGGGTATTTTGCCCCAAACATTGGTGTATTCCTTTAAATCAATCTTAAATTTGGCTTTGTGAAATGTGCAGATACCCTGAAAAAGCATGCATGTGCAGTCAGTGTTTTATGGATAAATAACAATTTAAAATAAAATCTCTCCCTCTGCTCCCCAGGCTCCACGACCGTAAGATGTGCATCATCGGCCTGAGCGTGCTGATGGAGCTGCCCAGCCGGCCGGCGGTGGTGGAGGGGGTCGCCGCGCAGATCGTCCCCTCCATCCTGCTCCTCTTCCTGGGCCTGAAGCACCTGTACGCCTCCCGCCTCCTCAACAAGCCGGACCTGCTGGGCCGCGCGGGGGCTCAGGACGAAGACCAGAACGGTGAGAGAGGCTCAGGGGAAGCAGCTGAGAAAAAATAAAAGTGGAATGAAATAAGTGACGCAGGAACTGGGGGAGAGAGAGAGGGAGAGAGAACGAGACAGGTTAAGTGATGATAGTGAAATGAGATTCTTGCTTTTTGCCAACTTTGCAGCTTCCACCACTTAATTCTCGGTCCAGCCCGAAGCTCAAATTAGCTGCACCGCGTTTCCTTTCTTACTTTCCCCCCCAGGTGGCTCTACTGTTAGTCAAGTGTAAAGGAATCAGATTTCTAAACCACTCTCCACCGCTTGTGGGGCTCGCAGTGCAATGGGGCAGATAGACAAATTAAGTCATGGCCGTGGGCTTGTCCTGCAACCCACGTCGATTTCAATGCATCAAAACCAATCAATAAGCTTCACGGTGTCGTCTTCTCACCAAACAAACTTACAAACTTACATTTCCTGTTCGTTTCGGCGCTGAGTGCAGTCAGGCTCTGTTCGATGGAAATATGCTTCCAGTTATGAGGAAAAAATGCAGCAGGAGAAAAAAAAAAAAGCATTGTTTTTGATCCAATAACATTCGTATTGTTTATCCAAAACTTCAAATGGTACTCGGCCCATGTTGTGTGTGCCGTCATTAGCCCGTATTATCTCACCCACGTTCACAGTGAAAGCAGTTGGCAAAAAAAAAAAAAGCAAACAAACTGAAGTTATGATAAAAGAGCGATCGAGTTTTAAATGACTGCACTGAAATGCTTTGATTTGTGGATTTATTGAACAACTAACCAGAAGACTGACCTACTTACAAAAACACAATATAAAAACATGTAAATAACTAGAATGTGACGACTTCAGATAAAGCAAGCTGTTATTAAATTAGCTCACTGTCTCATTGTGAAGTGGGAATAAACGAAATTATAATATGTGTCCAACCCACAGGGCATATATCTTTGGTTTCAGTTTTCCACTCCCAAAATGACTGCTGTGAGAATCAGGTTTGTTTGAGTGTCAGTGTAAAGATGTATATTGTTTCTGGTGTGTGTGTGTGTGCAGAGGAGATTCCCAGCGACGAAGACGAGGTGAACGAGAACCGCACGGCCATGCAGCAGCAGTCCAGCACGCCGGCGGGCCAGGGGGGCGACGACGACGAGGACGAGGACGACGACGACTACTGGGACGAAGAGGGCTTCGAGGGAACGCCCCTGGAGGAGTACAGCACGCCGCTGGACTACGACAACGGAGAGGACGAGTACCAGTTCTTCACCTCTGCCCTGCTCAGTAAGGACGCAGGCGCACACACACACACACACACACACACAGAAGAAACCACATTTTACAGGGCATTTATATGCACAAGAGCAAACAAACAGCACATTTCATCGATTTTTTTTTTTACAATTGATTAAAGCAATTCTATCGTAAATCCATAACTGTAACATGGACGTTTTGCAAAGGAGGACCGGTACACAAATTGATTTTTGGAGATTTGCCTCATTTTCTCCTTAACCCTTCATCCTCGCCTGAACCCAAGCAACTAAATACCTAACTGATCCATAATCTGCTCCTGATTTAATGAAGGGGAACACAATGTCAGTGAAAGGTTAAGAATGAATGCATTTGCTGACTGTGGAGGATTTGCTTCATTTTTACATTTGCAGACTTAACAGGCAGATAAACATAAGAACACACACATGCCAGTGCAAACACACATTTTTGTAAAACATGGGGCTCTGTGATTGAAGACATGCATCATATAAATGCAACATCCCAGATTTGAATCCAGCCTGGAACTCTTGTTGTATGATATCTCAATTTCCTTCCTGTCTACTTTTACTTTGAACTGTCAAATTAAGGTGAAACACAGAAAAACACAGAAAACAGTATGGTCTGCATTTTTATATTTAACACCCTAATCACAAGTTGCATAAATGTAAGCCTCACTATAAATTATTCTAACTTTTACTTCCACCCATAACGCTGAAATAGCCCACTTGTAAAGAGAGAACCAATAAAACTTTCCTTTTTTGTGTATATTTAGCCTTTTAGTCGCACAAGAACACACACACACACACACACACACACACAAACCCACACTCCCGTATCCATTCACACTCATGGAAACCCACTTTCACCCAGGGGTCCAGAACAGCGACGCGGGCTGGTACCAGTCTCTGACGGCCCCCCTCAGCGACGACCAGAAGAAGCAGCTGCAGGAGATCTACAGCCTGTCGCAGCAGAGGAGGAGCACCGCCGCCAAGGGCCAATGGTGAGACGCCACGCGGGCCCGTGGGCCAATCGGGAGGAGAGAAAAGAGAGACATGGGGAGAGGAGGGAGACACCAGGGACCGGATGTTGAGCTCACGAAATGATTCGATGCGGGCGTCACGCCTGGATCCAGCCAATATACAGTGTAACAGCTCAAAGTCCAAAGTGCGACAGAAATATGTGCAGAAATGGCACTGGCTTTCCAGAATGTAAACAATCGGGGGAAAAAATGGCAAATAATAATAATTTTTAAGGAAAGCTTAACTTAACTTGAGAGCGAAGATAGCAACCCGGTCAACCTCTTCAATTATTCAATAAAAAACAAAATGAATGAGGAGAGTTTGTGACATTGTGATGGACAAACCATCTCAGAATAAAATGTCACTAATATTGCAATTTGTTTCCCATATTTTCTCTTTTTTTGCAATATGATGAATTTACATATATCATCCCATTCTTCGCAGAATGTGCTTACATGTACATTATTATTCCTAAACATGAGCCTGACGCCGGTTAAAATCTTACTTGGGCTAAGGTGTGTACTTGAAACACAGTACAGTATACATACACTACTCACAAAAAGTTAGGGATATTTGGCTTTTGGGTGAAATTTATGGAAAATATAAAAAGTTCACGCTACAGTGATATTATATCATGAAAGTAGGGCATTTAAGTAGAAGCATACACTGGTGATTTCCTCATCTCAAACAATTTCTTGAAACAAAAGCCAACAACAGTGGTGGATATACCACAACAAAAAATGTCAGTGTCAATAACTTGTCATGTGCCCTTGAGCATCAATTACAGCTTGACCACGACGTCTCATGCTGTTCACAAGTCGACTTATTGTCTGCTGAGGCATGGCATCCCACTCTTCTTGAAGGGCGGCCCTCAGGACATTGAGGTTCTGGGGTACAGAGCTCCGAGCCTCTACACGGCGACTCAGCTGATCCCATAGGTTTTCTATGGGATTCAGGTCTGGAGAAAGTGCAGGCCACTCCATTTGAGGTACCCCAGTCTCCAGCAGCCGTTCCCTAATGATACGACCTCGATGAGCTGGAGCATCAAACACCTGATGTGAATTTTGCCGTTAAACTCCTTGTTAGAGAACAGCAACTTGTGCAAAAAGTACTGAAACACTGAACAGTTGGACATGTGCATTCAAAAGTTTACAGAAGGTCACATTAAGTTCACCTGTAAAGGTTAGAATGCATTTTAGGTTCATCCTGAAATTTCACCCGAAAGCCGAATATCCCTAACTTTTTGTGAATAGTGTATATATACTGTACCTGTATTCATGGAGATAGTCACGTTTCTGTTGTTCTTCCCACTGTGCTCATTAGTGGCAAGATATTTTTATGCTCATGACTTCATGGAAAGGTTTGGAAATGTCTGCCAAAGTCCAAGACACACGGGACAGATATGATGTTTACCTGCCAGAACATTGTAATTAATATCTGCGTGTCTCATCTCGCATGTTTATGTTTTTTTTTTTTTTTTTTTTTTTTAATGTCTATGTTGTCTGAGCCAATACCAGTGACTGTAAGTGGGATGTTTGATTTGATATCTCAGATATGAAGATGATATCAACATGCAAGGCACCAGAGACAGATTTGAGAGGACATAATTAGAGGCCTGAGACAGATCGATGCAGAGAGAGAGAGTGAAAGAGAGAGAGAGAGAGAAGGAGGCAGATTGGTCACTGGTGCGAGAAGAGACATACTGTAGATTGGCCATTAGGATGACAGCAGAGAGGGCTGGTTTCAGTAAGGAGAGCTGAGAGAGAGAGAGAGAGAGAGAGAGAGAGAGAGGCATTGGCCACCAGGGAGAGAGGAGCGGAGCGCCGTGAGCTAACAAGGAGAGAGGAGAGGAGTCACGGGCCGCTGGAGAAGCCGAGACGTTCCAGTCAGGCGAGCGCGGAGACGATACAGGGCTGTTTATCAAGAGCGAGCGAGCGAGCGAGCGAGAGAGGGAAAAGACCCAGACGAAAACCAGAGACGGGGGTCCGCACTAAAACTGTGCGTGTGCGAACTTACAGTCAGAGTCACGAGTTGGAAATTCCCATCTGGTTGGTTGTAATTATAAGCTCCATACGTTCCAGCGTTCCAGCTCGTTAAAACCAGGGAGGAAACATGGACGCCTGTGTTATGATTCTTGCCCAGCGTTAAATACAATTCCCCAGGCAGCTGCTAATGTTACATCAGAGATATCTGGCAACTAGAAGTGCAGCTTATTTAAATATTCAAACATACAGCATGCGGCTTTGTAGATCGCTTTAATGTGTAAAACTCAAATATGTAATGTTTTTGCAATGAATGCGTACAGTGAAAATGGCCATCTCTCCATACTCTGCAATTCAGAAATGTCCAAAGTATTAATCCGCTTGTGGAGTTGCATCTGTCCCAGCTGACAGTGCTCAATAAGTCAGCCGCCGCCCGCATTAGAGCTCATATGCAAAGCGAATATTAGTTATTCAAACTGTGGGCATGATTTTGTTGCTTAGATCAGTTCAGTAACAGGCAATATATTGTGTCTTGTTATTGCAAAAAGCCAATATATCCTCCCAAACTGCGATGCTGCTGAGATCAGACATTTTTTTTTTTTTAAATGTTGCCCAAACAAGTCAGCCTCATTGACTTTTATTTGTAGAAGAAACGTCTGAATTTCCACACTACAGTAAATAACATGTTTGTGTTTGTGTTACCCGTTCGATCGCTGGCGTCTAATTAACTATTAACTATTTTTACTTAAACTGACTTGCAGATCCATGCATAACATTTTTTTTTTTTTTTTCTAAAAGGAAATCAAACTTTCTGACTTGGTGACGTCTCTCAGCATAATGAATATGTACGGGATGATGTGAAAATGGCATGTCACGATTATCCTGCGATTCACCACATTATCCTGTTAATCACCAAAGTGGGCTTAACACTAGTGAAATGGCAGTCAAATATACTGGAATCACCTTTTTTAGTCCTTTTATACACTAGGCAAAAAAAGTTCTGCACTGCTTTTTCAATCTATAATTTCTCCCCTTTATTTACACTGCAAAAAGTCAAAATCTTACCAAGATTATCTGTCTTATTTCAAGTCAAAAATGTCTTATTTCTAGTCAAAATATCTCATTACACTTAAAATAAGACATGAAACGTGAAAATTTACTTGAAACAAGTTAAAATTTGCTAGAAACAAGAAACATATTCTGCCAATGGAACAAGCAAATTTTTACGTGAACAAGTAAAAATTTGCTTGTTCCATTGGCAGAATATGTTTCTTGTTTCTAGCAAATTTTAACTTGTTTCAAGTAAATTTTCACTTGAAACAAGTGAAAATTGTCTAAAAACAAGTTATTTCTGAGGTGATCATGTCTTATTTTAAGTGTAATGAGACATTTTGACTAGAAATAAGACATTTTGACTTGAAATAAGACAAATAATCTTGGTAAGATTTGACTTTTTGCAGTGTATACCCAATAGTGTTGTATCTTATACCGTTGTAAAGCCTGATTCGTCCTCTTTCCAATGAGATATAACTTGTAAGGATCCTGCATTTCTGGAATGAGTGACACCGGTAATTGTGTGGGAAGCGACCTTTTTTTTTTTTTGACAAAATCCCTTGCAATATTTCATTTCTCCCATTTAACAATACCGATTGGTGTTGTCTTTTATACAGTTAGAAAGCCTGATTAGTCCCCTTTTCAATGAAAAATAAGTTGTAAGGATTGTCAATCAATTGGTATGACCAACATGGCTAAACATGTCCCCTAGCCCCCTTTTTGAGGGGTATAAAACGGTGTAAAAGACAACACCAATCGGTATTGTTTAATGGGAGAAATGATCAACTGAAAAAATATTGCAGGGGATTTTGTCAAAAAAAAAATTGGTCGCTTCCCACACAATTACCGGTGTCACTCATTCCAGAAATGCAGGATTACAAGTTGTATCTCATTGGAAAGAGGAACCAGGCTTTACAACGGTATAAGATACAACACTATTGGGTATAAATAAAGGGGAGAAATTATAGATTGAAAAAGCGGTGCAGAACTTTTTTTTGCCTAGTATAGTTTGGAATCCATAGTATTTCCAACATATCGGTCTTGACTTTTTTTTTGTGGGGGATACGAGCTAAGGTGACGAGAGAGGTTGAGGCTTTTGGAGTGACTGGGAAGATGCGGGCTCTTCCTTATGGCGATTCAAGATAGATCAGGGAATCGATACAGGGCTGCATGAATATCCTCTCTCATGTGATTATCCTGATAAAATCACCCCCGATCAGCTTTTCGTGATCTGCGTTAAAACCCTGTATTGTCCCGAATTGAAGACCGGCGTGTGTTCTAGATGCTGGAAAAGCAGAAGGGATGAGGAGGAGTGTAGAGTTTGAGGAGGATGTTGGGCTAAAAGCAGCGTTTTGTGTTTTCAGAGCGCTGAGCGGCAGCAGCAGCAGGTGGGGACTGCAGGATCGTCTGACCTGATCTGACGTGGATTCAACCCCCCCACACACACAGCTGAACTGAACTGAACTGAGGAGAGGAGAAGAGAATGGGATGAGACGGGACGGGACGGGACAGTTTCGGTCCAGATCAGATCAGATCAGACTTTAACGGATCCCAACACAAACCAGGTTCCAGACGTCATCAGAACTGGGCCGGGCGGCGGGGACTGTTCTGGGGCGGCACGTCAGTCCAGAACCCGGGACTCTGTGAGGAACCACAGCCCCGACTGGACTATTCCTACCACCAGGACAGGACCGCTGGTCTGTGTGTGTGTGCGTGTGTGTGCGTGTGTGTGTGTGTGTGTGTGTGTGTTTGGACTCCAGAGAAAGGTCTGCATTATATATATTTCATCGACCAGCAAAATTCATTTGTTCTTGTACAGTGCAGTCCTTTGGTCTGTGACTCGGTAACTGTGTTTACGTACGTGTGTGTGCATGAGTCCCTGAGAAATAGTGTGTGTGTGTGTGTGTGTGTGCGTGTGTGTGTGTGTGATGTATGTACTGTACACGCCGTCTTCGTCTCTCTATAGCCCAACAGTTTTTCTCATCTCATGAAGAGAGGGCATACGGTTAGCGATGTCTGTCAGGGTGCCTTGTACGCGGACTGTGGATGGACAGGAAATGACTGAGGTCAAAGGTCGAAGGCCCGCGACCTGCGGCTGTGATCGTGTCACACACATGAAATGTAAAACGGGAGAGGGGTCTCGGGATAAGCAGATTTTTTTTTTTTTCTCTTTTTTCTGTTTGTCCCTGGGTTTTTGTTTTTGTATTGGTTTTCAGAACTAACTTAAGAAAAATCATAAAAGTCCATGTAACATCTCTCCGGGTGCTCGTTGTTATTCCTTCCTTCCTTTCGTCCTTCTTTCCTATATCCTTTCCTTGCTTCCTTTGTACCTGTGTACTCTCCATTAGCCCGCTTCTTACTGACTTCCTTTGCCCCGTCCTTCTTTGCTCTTAGTTCACTCTAATTTGATGAAAATGAGAAAGATGAAGGGTTTTCCTTTCTTTCTTTCTTTCTTAGTTTCTTTCAACTGTTTTGCAATACTCCAGCTCATTCTTCTTTTTTTTTTTTTTTCCATCTAAAGGCAGTAGTGTGTCCCAGATTTTCTCCTATTCAATAAGCAAGGTGGGTCACCCTCCATAAAAGGGCTGCTTACTCTAAAAGAGCAAGGATTTCAGCGGAGAGGTTTAACGATGTCGTTTCAGAGGCTTTTCCACCCAAACAAGAGCACACTTCTGGAGGGGAAACCCTGAATGCTTATTTTGGGGATATAAAAATGGTTTAATGTTGAATATAGGCACGAGATATTGTGAAGCGGCAGCCTGGATTCAGACACAGAGGCATTTGACTTGAAGAATCCTTGAATCCCACTTGCAAGCCTGTTTTTTTTTTTTTTTTTCTTTTTTTTTTTATCATTTGTCATGGAGCGGTGTGTTTGCTGCACAATTGGAAGGTGAGACTAGATGTGACTCTTAAAGAGCATCGCCAACTTTTCGGGGGCTTAAACTGAGCAAAGGCACCGGTAGATAGCACTGTCCACTTTAGCCTGCAGCATGTCGAGTAATAGGCTGCTATAATTATTATTAAGTATGAAAATGAGCCTTTCAAAAATACAAAAATACAAAGTTTGGGGTGATTTTTTTTGCAACTCCTGAGACCAAAATTTCAGTTTTCATCATTCGTGAAGCCCATTACCAATCAAACCAGTCGCGCAAAAACTGCATTCACTTTTTCTGTAAATAAAAAGTCTGCAGGAGGAGACATTTTGTGCCATTGACAGAAAATTTTTCCTTTTTCACGTCAGTTTAATGAATCTACAAGACTGATACACATGACCTGCTAAAATTTCTCCTTTTCTCATTTAAAAAAAAAAAAATGCTAGTCACCATCGATTACTTACCACTGGGGATGTAAAACCAAACTGTAAAAAAAAAAAAAAACGTTCAATACACAACACAGCCTCCTACAAAGTGCACATCCGCTGTGTGAGAGCCATCCGACCGCACACTGAGCTGATGAGGTCATGAATGTACCGACAGGATCTTTAATGTTTGTGTTGAGTAGCTCCAAGCAGACTTTTGCCTTTGAGAGAATATTGATTTCGCGTGGTCATCCCAAATCTCTGAATGGGAAAAAAAAAGTCATTTTTTTGCAAATAAGACAGAATACAAGGGTTTATTGAGCCACTCCGCCCCTGCTTGTCACGCAGCCGCCGGCCACAGAGCCAGAGGGGATGTCACTGTCAGTCCTGTCGTCCGATATTGCACTGCAAAAAGTCCAAATCTTACCAAGAATATTTGTCTTATTTCAAGTAAAAATGTCTTATTTCTAGTCATATATCTCATTACACTTAAAATAAGACATGATCACCTCAGAAGGAACTTGTTTTTAGACAATTGTCTCTTGTTTCAAGTGAAAATTTGCTCGAAACGTGAATATTTGCTTGTTTCATTGGCAAAATTTGTTTCTTTTTTCTAGCTTTCATTTATTTCAAGTGAATTTTCACTTTTTCCATTGGCAAATTTTGAAACAAGTGAAAATTAGCTTGAAACAAGAAACAAATTTTGCCAATGGATCAAGCAAATTTTTACTTGTTCACTTGTGTCACAAGTAAAAATTTGCTTGAAACAAGTGAAAATCGTCTAAAAACAAGTTATTTATGAGCTGCTCATGTCTTATTTTAAGTGTAATGAGATATTTTGACTAGAAACAAGACATTTTTGACTTGAAATAAGACAAATAATCCTGGTAAGATTTTGACTTTTTGCAGTGTGTGTCATGAAACCTGCGGGCCGACCTCCCAAAAAGACGGTGTCGTCCTGTAATGGGGGGACTTTCAGCCTCGTTCATTGTCTGAATTGCTCTCTCTCTCTCTCTCTCTCTCTCTCCCTCCCCCTCCTCCCTCCATGTGAGTTAGCATTCTCAGTGTGTCCTGTTGCAGCTCGTGCACTGCTTCTTCTTGGCCTTGTGTGTGTGTGTGTGTGTGTGTGTGTGTGTGTGTGTGCAGGACAGCAAAGAGCAACCAAACGTTGAGGAGCTGTCCACAGGACCCAGGGGAGGGTGGTGGGGGGAAACGGGGTGTCAACAGTGGGCTTCTCTCGCCGCCGCTTGTGTACATTCCCTCTCTGTAGCGCCTCGGTAATGAAGCACTGCGGGAAATTCACTCCGCAGTGGTGAAATTCATCCCTCCATCATTAGTTTTCCGCCTCTGTCTCCCTCTCTCTCTCTCTCTCCCTCTCTCTCTCTGAGCTTTGCAATCATTTGTCCTGCATGCGAATGACACCGGCGGGTGGAAGAAAAATTTTTTTGGCTGACATATCTAGGCCAAGTGGGTTTGCTGCTGCAGTAGAAACAAGCCGTCCAACACCAGAGGAGAGCTGGAGAGAGAGAGAGAGAGAGAGAGAGAGAGGAGAGAGAAAGGAGAGAAGTGTGGAGAGGAAGCAAAAAGGCCCATGCAAAATAACCACAGTCGCTGCATGGGCTCATTACTTTGGGTGATATGTGTGGTGTCGTAAAAAAAAAAGTTGGACCCCAGCTCTGCCACACACACACACACACACACACACACACACACACAGCCACACACACAGCCACACACACACACACACACACACACACACCGCTGCGATGCGCGCGGCATTCCAGACCAGCCGGAAAGCCGTTATTCCGACCTCCAGCTGGGAAAAATATCACGGAGGGGCCATTTAGCCGAGTACAAAAGTTGAGTAAGATTTCTCAACCTCGAGTTTCCGAGTCATCTGACATCACGTCAGCACGGCAGCTCATCCTGCAAATGATCTCAGACGTTTGTTGTGTTTGAAGCAGGAGTTTTTAAGTGTTCATTGGCTTATCTGACGGCCAGTGCGCGTTTAAAATGTGCCAGGGTTAGCCAAACAGATAGCCAGGTCAGTGTGGTTTTCAGCATAATGCAGCTCACTGTGGTTTCTATATATTAGCGAGGCTTGTGAATCAATTTTTGAGAAATACAAATTCGAGTTGCTCAGGGAAATGCCTCTCACCCTGCATTTGCAAAGAAAAACAAAGAAAAAAAAACACTTTTAGTTAACTAGTGCAGTGGTTCTCAAACTTTTTTCAATAATATATCCCCTTTGAAATATGTTTTTCTGCAAAGTGCCCCCTGACCAGTGCCAAAAAAAAGAGATAGAGTCCAGCTTCATCAGTGTGTGAAACAACAGCCTGATAGTGATGATACTCTGTCGGCTGTTTTTGCTTCTTTGTCTCTTCTTTCTCCTTGTTTTTGTTTTCCAGCTGCATCGCTGCTGCGTTTCAACCGCTAATCCATTTTTGGGGGATTTTTCTCTTGGCTTTCCGGTCACAGTGAACAAATGTCGACGACACACTCATCTGGCACCTTCGAGAAACACGGAAATGTAAGTTTATCAGACTTACATTTACATTTTTATTGAACTTATTACAGCATAGGCTACTCATTTTAATAGTTATGCATGGCTGGTATTTTTTAAATTAACTTTTAAAAAAATCTCACGTACCCCCTGCAGTACTCCAGTGTACCTCTAGGGGCATGTGTACCCCAATCACTAAAAGTCTAGGGAGTCCAGGGAGTTTAATTGGTTGGTAACGGAATTAATAATTATTGTGTGCGCTCGTTTGGCATGACAACATAATTAACCTTTATTCATATGCAGATTTCTTTACGTTCGCTTTAAATGCTGAGGTTTTGTAGCTTGCAGCAAATAATTTGGCTGTTGTTGTAGGCCTATGTGGCCGGATGCTGAAGCGCGCGTTGCCATGGTAGCAGATTAAGGCAACTCAAGCTGTGTCCCAATTCAGGGCCTGCATCCTTCGAAGTCGGCATTTGAAGACCAGTTACGTCACAACACTGCGCGAAGGCCTGTCCCAGTTCATCCAAAGTCGAAGGATCCTTCAAATTCGCACTTCAAATGCGTCCTCCTTTTCAGCCGTTGGTAGCTGATTCGGAGGATGCACCGCGAGGATGCACCGCGACTATCCCAAGATGCTTTGCGTGCTGCTGCTCAGTCTAAAAAAGTGAACTGAAATGGCCACGGCGGCATCTAAATTCAGATTTCACTATTATAAAATATTCGGTTTTTACTCATTTGAACATCCAACGCCATATATGTTAAACCAAAAACCCCTTTCTTTACTGTTTTGTCTTGTCTGACGGAAAGAAACGTTATCTTTCTGTCTCCGGAGTTTGTTGTCATGGGAACGGCGGTTACCCGACCAGGGAATATTCCGAAGGCTAGACCGTCCCATTTGGTTGACGGGGAGGACGCTTCGTCCGAAGGATGCAGACCCTGAATTGGGACACAGCTTCAGATTGCGACATCTGACCTTGAAATGGCTGTAATGCACGGCAGTGGAGGAGGATCCATACCGACGGTGCCTTCAAATATCAGAAACAATAAGATTTACAATCACTTGAGTGTCCAAGGTGTTCCATCGCGGCGTTTGCTTTCTACTTTGGCGGCAAAAAAAAATCACTGCTCTGAATTAGAAAGCCGCTTTTCAATGTGTAGTCTTTGGGGGGAAAAAAAACACAGATTTCTGATGCCTGTCTGTGTTTGAGGCTTTCCCGTTGCTATAGTTACAGGATATTTCTGACCGGGGCACTTCTGAACGCCAGTCAAGTCGGATGCTGGCGCTTCCCACGTTGCATGTAAAAGCTTCCGTCATGCACTCGAGGGCATGAAGAGCTGCGGCTACTCACATCCGGTGAAAAATACCTCTCCTCCATCCCACCTGGTGGAGCCGGTCCCCTGGAGAGCGCCGGGAAGAAAAAAAAAAAAAAACACACACACAGAGTCAGTCAAACTGCTGCTTGTGTTGTGTGTGAGAGAGAGCCAAACTTATGTAATACATGGAAAAGGGGAAAGAGGGGAGGGATGGAGGGAGAGAAAAAACTTGTCGAGAAGTAGGGGGACAAAAAAGAAAACACGAAAACTTTGTTGAAATGAGAGGAGATATTTTCAGGAGATTGTGGGGACCGGATTTGGAGCGGCGGATGAGGAGAGCGTGAGCCGGGGAGAGTTCGGCTGACGCCTAACAAGCTTTCACCGTGACAGCCGAGGCTACGTGTTGTACTGTTGTGCCGCGTGTCTGCTCCTCCAGGCAGAAAACTGTCTGGGCTCAGCTCCGCGTGTGTGTGTGTATGTGTGTGTGTGTGTGTTCAACTGACCCACATACATGCATGGATGGGCGGGTTTGGTACATAGGTAGGAAAAGCGTGAATAAGTTCAGCTTTAAGTTTGCCTTTTTAGAATGATTTTTTTTTTTTATTCCCTGTATAAATCGACGTGCCCCTCCTCCCCGAGTTTGACAGCCCCGCATAGCTCTCTGGCGTTCTGCAAATACACACTCACGCTGCACAGAAACTCATTTTCTCAGCTCCAGTTGTGAGTCCTTGGCTGAGCCTTGGATACACATGAATGCACCTCCTCTAGTGTGTCTCTCTGTGTGTGTGTTTGTGTGAGACTCCCAGCACTTCCTGTTCACACGGGGGCTAAAACCGAGACAAAGATCCAAACTGGCAACGCTGATTGTCAGTCTGGCCGCTGAGAAAGTCTCCGCTCTGGCAGTGTCGACCGCTGAGGTGAAAGTCCACTGAACAGGAAAGTCCGCCGGCGTGCCGATGCCCCCGATGCATTTAAATCAGCGCAGGCCCAGAAATTTCAAGTTTACTTTACGCTGGGTTCAGACGTCTGGAGCAAATGGACAGCATCGCCGTCCAAGGTCCGCCTGTCCTTCAGGAAAGAGCACGGGGAGGAAAAAGTAATTACAAAAACACAGGGAAGGGGAAGTGCCAAAACTGTGGGAGTGGATGGTGGATGAAATTTTTTTTTTTTAGTTTTTAATGACCATTCTCAAACAACAACACATATTACTAGGGATAAGAGTCAGGTAGGATGCTGCCCCGCATAAATAAGTGCCAAAATAACTAGTTACCATGCAGTATAATGTGATAAATTTACTTAAACAGTCACAAAAAGAACATAGGGAGGTGATAAGGAGGGAATTATTGTTATTGTGCTCATGAATTAATCAAAATTAATCAGGAACAAGCAGTAGCGACATGGTCATTATGCAGATTCGCCAGGGAGCTGATACTAGGGGATAATCAATGTGTGGGTTATCGAGTTTGATTATGAGTTGATTACCTTGCTTATGTCGTGGTCATTTGCCACCAATTTAAAAAAAAAGAAAAAAAAAAGAGGAAACTAAAACAAAAAATCCATTGATGTGTCTCACTCACCGTCCTCACGTCGATATCTGAGCCGTGCCGCTGCAGTTAAGCCTTGACAGCTGTGCTTTTTATTGTTGCTATGGTTACAAGTGGGTAACCGATGAATTCAGAGCGATAATTAAACTACGTGCACACAGCTGCCGGCCAATCAGAACAGAGCGTTCACCCTGACCCCGCCCCGTGGTGTAAAGCGGTATCAAACAGTCTGATCCTGAGTGATTTACCCTCATTCATCTCCTCCCTGTCAACCAGCAGCTCATTCTTCATTTGTTCCCCGCTCGCTGCTTGGTGTCTGCTGAGCATTTTGTGTATTTTGATTAAGAGAAATATCCTCATTTCTTGCATATTTTTTTAAACAAAACATTGCGGAAACCACTTTGTGTGCAAAGGTCACACCATCGGATTCTAAATCGTAATGTTTTCAACCACCTTAAATACATTTAAAAATATTGGCTGTGTCCGAAATCCCTCACTCACTCCTCCCTACTCACTATATAGGGAGTTCAATGTAGTGGACTATATAGTGAACTCAGTAGCGGACCGTTTCGGACACTACTTCGCCCGTTGTTCGGCGCCGTTCCGCAATGCATGACGGGATATATCGCCTGGTTAGTGACCATCGGATGTCCAGTACATTTCGCGGTGGATTGTGGGATACATCCAGTGGACTATATAGTGAACATTAATAATCACTAAACATTCGGACACCCCTACAAAATGGCGTAATCACTATATAGTGCACTATATAGTGATTAGGGAGTGATTTCGGACACAGCCATTGATTCAGGGTCAGCGTTGCCATAAGGTAATCCTTGCACAGAAAATACTACTAATAAAAAAAATAATAAAGCAGTTTGTAATCAAATAGTCCTTTCGACATCGCTGCATCGTGCCTTTTTCATTTTGCAAGATTTCACAAAATTTGTTTGGCAGTCGAGTGTTTTCAAGTTCACTGCTGTTTATTCACCGATCAGACATGTTTTCTGTGTTTGGCTCCAACACACCGTCTCATCCCCGACGGAGGAAACACACCCCGGGGCCTCGGCCGTTAAACGATGCCGCTTTGGCCTTAACTTTATCGACCATCCTCACTCCGTAACGGCGGCATTTATTATTTTATGATGCAATCATTTCCTTCGCCTGTCTTATATGGCGGTTAATTGCATTAGCCTTGTTAATCGCTCAGCGTGATTGCATATTAAGTGTCAGTCCTCCTCCTCCTCCAGCCGCTTTGTCCGCTTGTCCCCTGTGTTGTATCCCCGAGGGGCTTCAGCAGAGCCGGCGTCCCTCTGCTCTTCATAGCTGAGTGGCACTCTAATCACCCTTTCTTCTAATGGCCTCTTCATCCTCAAGCACCACTAGTGATATTTAACGCGCCATCCGTGCTCAGGACGACGAGCCGCGGCGCAGCGCAGAGTCATAGCCTCGCGCGGCGGCGACCAGCCAGCCAGCTGTAATAATGAAATGAAATACCACCGTGGAAGACGCCGTCTCGCTCGCTCTCAGAGTACGAGAGAGACACAGTCGGTTACTGCGACTGAGGAGATTCATTCCAAAATAACATTAAAAAAAAAAAGAAAGAAAGAACTTTTTAGGCCATTTTCCATGCCAAAATGCAACAAATTTACTCTGTTTTTATTTTATTTTTTGTATTTCATATCCCGTTAAGCGTCCACATCCCGGAAAACCGTGCACAAACAAAAATTTCAACTCATGAAAGCATCCCATTTTTGAATAATCATGCCCCTCTCGTCCAATTAAAACAGGCTTTCGGGAAGTCTGTCAACAGGAAGTGCATTACATTAAGGAAGCAGCATGCTCTGTAAACAAAATGGCTTTTCTTTGTGACTTTGAGGCCATAGAGAGGATGGCACATTACACGACAAATATTCCCAGAAAGGGAAAAGCGAAGGCGTGTAAGAAGTCCGTCTTTGCAAGTGTTAATCGCAGCTCTTTAATTTCCAAATCTGGCTAATTTCCAGACGTCTTCTTCTTCAAACCTCCAATTGTCCCTTCGGAAGATTGCCTCTCTCTCTTCCATTACTCCTTTTTTTTTTTTTTTTTTTTTGTCTGTTCAGTCCGTGTGGTCGGAGAGCTGGAGATATCGGGGCTCATTTTCCTCCTTCAGAAGAAGCCATTTGCTGCCATTTGTTCCTCTTGTACAAAAACACCACTTCCTCCGACTGACATCATCCATCACAAGCAAATGGCCGGTTCGGTCAAACTTTCTGTTTTTATAATTTTCCACTGCGCTGGAGTTGAGTGTTTTCATATCAGTGCCGCGTTACGTTACGCTCGGCTTCCTGTAAATCGTCTAACACCCACAGGAAGAAATGGAGTCTGTCAGGAAATTGGATATTAGAGGCAAGTGAGGGAAATGCAAACTAGAAGTGGACAGAAGTAAATGGGCTGTAACTCCAAGTGACACTGGTATTCTCCTTGGTTGGCAAAACTCATAATATTTTTTTATCCAGCCTGGGTCCCTTACACTGATTGAATCTTAAGCTAATAGTTTTTTTCCCCCCCTTATTAATATAATGGTTTGGAAATGCAGAATTTGTAAAGTGTAACTTATAGTTTTTGGGCCCTTTTCAACCACGACTAACATCGTTTGCAGTCCTGCTTCGGTTCATTTTTATTTGTCATTGGTCAGGAAAAAGCTCATACCCCCCGGTTCCCTCAACACAACAGTATTTCCCTCTCATTTCTTTTCATTCTCTTAACCTCCTGTTGACTCTCATCCTTTGATCAAATGATGATAAAAGCCTGGCATTTTCTTCCCTTTTGGCTTTCCAAAATGCTCGACAGCAAACAGCGAAATTGGTGGCTACTGGCCCCCAGTTGCTTCCCTAATGCACAAGCGCATAACCGATCCAAAATAAATAAATAAATAAATCAATAAAAAAAAATAAACAGCTGGAACTGGACACTGAAAAATCCAAGGGTCCTTTTTTTCACGTGCGAGAGGAGTGCCACAAGGGCTGGAACTGCTGCAATGGAAAAGCGCCCCTTCTTGATTATGTCGCATGTCATATCACACGGCGTGTAGCCTCGGTACGATATTCTGACTTTGTAAAGAGCGTTCTCATAAAAATCCAACCGTATTTTTCTTAAAGCAAGAATGGAAGTGCCTGGAAAATATGTTAACGCTACATGAACAAAAACAAATGGATCAAATACAGACCTGAACAGCTGTAATCTTTGCTTTCCTTTTGACCGGTGGCGATGGGAATTTTTCCTGCCTGTACCTCTCTGACGTAAACGCAGCATCAATGCGATATAGCTGTTTGAATGACCAGCCTGACAGCGTTCTCTGTTACGCTGCGGCGAAAGCATTTAACATTTGCATTGATGCCAAAATTTGGTGCCACTAACGTTGAAGTCGATAGGAGGGACTGCCCAAACACTTGGCCTTACGTCCTGCGTCAGTGTGTTCCTGATGCCCTTTCTCGTCCACTTGCACCGGGTCTTAGTTGTTTTATTGACCTAATCTTTTTTTTTTTTTTTTTTTTTTCCATTATAGAACACAAAAACAACATATATTTAACAACATAAAAACGTCAACAAAGACAACATATAAACTTACAATAAAACCAAACATATCCAACAACATAGAACAAAACAAAACAATACATATCCAACGACGCATAACTACAACAAAACGGCACATACAATCACATAAACACGTGCATACCTCTCATCTTTTATACATGAACCAAAAAAAATATGCCTTTTAACTCAAAAAAATTTGCTCTATAGCAGCTAAAACCTAATCTTTGCTTTGACCCCAAGATTAAACCTGCAGGAAACTTCACACCAGACTGTAACGTCAAACAGAGGCGATTTCTACTTTTTTTTTTTTTTTGTGATCATTGATTTTTTACAAAGATACACTTTCAATTTCTGTTTCCTGCTTGCTCCCCTGCACATTTTCAAATGACGTTTACCTGACTGGTGCTAAATTCTCAAACTGACCATTATAGCGTTACACTGGAAGATATGCACAACTAAATTACGTCCAACAACAACAATCCACTCAGATGGAGGTCTGATATCAGTGTAGCATCTTGAATCAATCAGTAGATGCCCAACTCAAACAGCCTGACAAGCCACACTGTCAATTTCCATGTGCATATGTGTGAAACCAAATATACAAAAAACAGGAAAACATCAATAGTATATATTCGGTATGCCTTCATACCTGACATGCATCAGATAATCTGATCTCATAGTGAATTATGTGTGTATTATTCAAAAACTAGCCCATACTTTGCCACGGTGTCCACCTTCCCATTTTCATCAAAACATAATTCAGGGTTTTTGTTTTAAGGTGCATGCAGCTCATCATATGAAGTAGATCGCTGAAGTCGTGCAAAACCACGCGCATCCGGGTGAAATACCATGTTTTTAGGATGTCCCGTCAATAGGAGGGACACAAAAATCCCCCTGTACCTGCTGCTTTAACTTTGACAGGAAAGACCTTCTTCTACAAAACAAAACACACTTTACATAATGCAGATTGTTTTTTTTATTTTATTTTTTTTTAATTCAATTTGGACCTTATTTGCCCTTGTTATTGGTTTCAAAACATCGGAGGTCTGTGTTTAGCCTACCATAGAGCCCATTCTTTGCCAAAGGTAACATAGGATCTAAAAATAAATTCATTATAACAAATTACCAAAAATTCACACACCTGGTTGGGGTCATAACCCGTTCAACTTCTTTATAAACGACCGCAGTACAAATGTTGCTGCACGAATTTAGGCTCGCACGCCGTGCACTGATGTCACGTCCTTTCTTTTACATTTCCTTGTTTTCGTACGTGAATTCGTGCATCAGCGCACGTGCACATTATTAACACACAAGGCACCTCGAAAGCACGGGCCCTTTACACAAATGCAAAACGTTCAGCTCCTGTCAGGAAGCTCATTTTTCAGGCCGTTGACGGTGAATGGGGCCCGCTGGCTGTTCCCATTGCGGCTCAGCGGGAAGCCGAGAAAGGGACGGCGATGGCGATGGCGATGGCGATGGCGATGGCGGAGATGGAGGGAGGGCAGGAGGGGAAACGGGAGGAAAAAGAGCAGGTGTTTAATTTAGCGCTCTCCCTCCGGTCTGAGCGTTGAATAGCTGATGTGGTGATTGCGGCAGCTGTGAGTGCAGAGGAGGGGCGGCGGCGGCGGCGGCGGCGGCGCTCGGCGAAGGCCGCGCTGCCTCCTGACACCTGGCTGCAGGTGTTTCTCTCCTCCCAGCTGAACGGGAACACGAGGCCGAGCGGCTTCCGCGGCTTTGCCCTAATGATGACGATGATGAGGAGTGCCGGCCGCGGCGCAGGAGGGGCGCGGAAGGAGATGAGAGGCGAGGGAGAGCGTTGGCTCGCCCTTTCATCTCTCCCTTCAGCCTGCCTTTCTTACTTCTCTTTCTCCCCTGCTCTCATATATGTGTTTTGTCTGGCTTCCCTGGAGGCAGTGACTTCCTTTTTTCTTTCTTCTTTCTTCCCGTTCCCTGCTTTCATTTGACCCCTCCCCCCTCCACAAACACACACACATTCACACACCCGCCTACGCTTTAATCCTCGTTTCCTGTAATGTCGAGGGACTTGGAAGGTGTTCATCTGCCAATGAGGCCGGCCAACTTGTTCCTTGGTAATGTTTACATGACTTCTGGTGATCGGAGCTTGCCCTTAGCCTTTCAGCGCACACACGCACACATGCACACACACACACACACACACACACACACACACATGCACACACACACATGCCCAATCTCATCTTGGCAATTAGGAGCTTCTCTAATGAGGCCTGTGTGTGTGTTCGACAGAAAGAGATGACAAAGAAAAGATGCGTGCCCACGTTTTGCCACTGGGAGTAGCTGTGTGTGTGTACCTGTCAGCTCCTGTGTGTGTGTGTGTGTGTGTGTGTGTGTGTGGTAGAGCAGAGCAAAGCAATGTCTTGTACAAGCACCAGTCATGATAGCAGGCAGCCTGTCAGCCTGCGTTGCTCCACTGCCACTCAATGTACCTGGTGACCCGGCTGCCACAAGGAGTCACTGTCAGCCTCTGCACATGTGCCTGTCACACACACACACACACACACACAGGCCACCACTACCGCTTGTGCTACTAGCAGTGAAACCCAGCTTTTGTTTGCATTAAAGTAACACTGAAAGGAAGACTGGCAAGGAATGAGAATAGGAGCCACTTCCTTCTCCCTTAACCGCTACTGTCAATGTGCCCTTGAGCAAAGCACCTGAAAGTCCCACCAGCTCTCAGACTGTATTTGCATTGAGCAATTATATCGATTCATTTCTCTTTTTTTGCCGTTTTTGTGTGCTCAGATGTCACTTGAGCTGAAATCAAACCAGAACCAGAGCTTTGAAATGAAATGCAAATATTTAATTTGTGTTAGATGTCTGTTCAATTTTTTGTCTTTTTTTTTGCCAAGTTGGAGCTCATTTTCAACAAGTCCTCAGTTGAAACATGTTGCATCTTTTTTCAAATTCGGTGTCTTGAGTTAATTTGTAGGAAAAGGTGATGTTTTCTCCACGTGCAGTAAATGAGTGCAAAGCTCCTCCAGCGCCGAACAATCCTCCAACTCTCTGTCACACCGAAATGTGACATTCCTGTCACTTCGGTTTCAAGTGAAATTGATTTCTCAGACTCGCAGACATCCCCTCTGGCATTTGGAATCAAGCCTCTTATCTCTGTTAGTTTCATCGTCGCGGCTAGAATCAATAATCGTCCAATTGTGGAAATCCCAGATCTGGATCGCCGACCAAAATCTAATCGATTGTTCCTTTGGCTGAGGGCCAGTGTGTCCGCCGCGCTTCATGAAGATCCATACAGGGCAAACAACATAAGCGTGGCGGAAGGTAGCGCAGCCCGCTGTGCAGAGGTGAAAGTGAGTGACAGCTGTGTTTACATGCATGGCAGCACTTTGGCAGCACTTCCACCACCCCGGTCGTTGAGGAAAAGGTCAGATTTTCTCCTCTGGAGTGTCTTTACCACCAGATTTCAGGGTCTGTTTTGGTGCCTTATACCCCGATGAGCGCCTTATTTATTAGATTGGGAACCAGCAGTGAGGCCGGATGGTCGGTGACCAGCTGGCCAGAACGCACCAGGAATAGCAATGAGGGGGGGTTGTGACCACGAGGAGGGGGGCACCAGATGTTCTGCATGTACCGACTGACTTTCCACTGTCCGCCCTCAGGCTCACACTCCTCCTTTCTGTCTGTGCGACCCCAAGAATCATCAGGTAAGACAGAGAAAATGATTTGTTTTAGAGAGGGTTTTTTTAAAATTTTCTTCCAGCTTTAAGGTAAACACATATCAGAGTGAGCTACACACACACACACACACACACACACAAGTGAGCTGCAGGTCTCAGCTCTGCACCGAGGGGGGAGCAGCCCCGCTGCGCCGCTGCACCCTGTTTGTTGAAGGGAACCCAACCACCTGAGGGCAGCTCTGGAAACGCTTTTCAAAATGGTTTGAAATCACTTTACAGAGAGGTATTTTCTGCTTTGGCTTCCATTTTTTTTTTTTTTTCAGTGTCATATTGTATGTTACCCGTTTGTGTTATCTTTTTTTTCTGCAGCACTTTGATTTGTTTTTCAGGCTGGTTCAGCCTCACAAACAAGACCAAGCTTTGTGCATTTGGTATACTAAGAGGTAGTTGAGGATGGTAATATAATAAACAAACATGTGCCTGTAGCTGCTCACTTTAAGCCCAGGATGATGGATTCAATACAAAAAAAAAAAAAAAAAAAAGGTATACATATATATCTTTTATATACACATATATCTTTCCTGAAGGCTGTTAATGTGCTGTGCGTTTCCTATACAGCTTCATCAGGCTCATGAGGCAGAGGAAGTCAGGTGTGTAAGTAGGAGAGATTATCTCTGCCTAATTTGCATGCATAATTCAATTAATTATATTACAATGACATAGCATAATACAGTATTCAACCTTATCAGGGAGCAAATTATGTAAAACTATAAATACAGGTGCACGCTTCATCAGTGTAATACTGGAGATTAAGCTACACAATACAGATGTGCATGTGTTTGTATTTCGTGTTCAGCTGTCAGACACTGCTTTGGCTTTTTGGGAGTGTGTGTGTGTGTGTGTGTGTGTGTGTGTGTGTGTGTGTGTGTGTGTGTGTGTGTGTACGTGTTGGACAGCAGCTCTCCCAGTGAGGCTGAGTTATGTAAGGTGCCAAAATTTTTCCTCACGATTAATCATCACGATGCAAATCCTCTGAAATTAAAGCCCATGTTGAAAATTACCAAAATGATCCTTTGGACATAAATTGTGGCCAAAAAATCAGTGAGTGAATACTCTGAATGTTGAATTATAAAGTCTGTGGGGTGGACAGCAGTTTTAGATTCGTCACACCAGCTGATAAATCTGTTACAATATTTAAACCCCCACAAAAACCCCTCAATAAACATAAAATAAATAAATAGATACATAAAAATACAGTGCTTGTGCATGTGCTGATTTACTCTCCAGGTCCATGCTGGTGCCTCTGCTTGCTTTTCTGACAGTAATAATGTTTATCACTTCGTGCCTGCTACTCTATTAGCGCCGGGCCTCGTCAGTTTATTACCGCCGCTCTGAGCGCACAAAGGTCAGCCCGGTGCCATCGCAATCATGCGCTGGAGCTCTCCGCCGGCCCGTATTGATTTTCACTCCAGCCAAGTGCTGATGGATCTCTCTGGCAGGGGGAGGCAGCCACCTCCTGCGCATGCGTGGAAAGGCGGGTTCTCGGTGTCAGTGCTGCCTTCAGGTGTCCGACTTCAGCTCGTACTTCAGATATTACTGCTCGAGAAGTAAAGTCGAGCCAGTGCGGATTCAATCGGTTTAGGAGGGAGGTAGTACTGCAACAAAATTTGTGATTTTTTTTTTTTTTTTAAGTTTATTTTTTAGATTAGTACCGAATGAACAGGGTGAAATGTGCGTCATCTGCTCTCTGTTATCCACTTAGTGATATAGGCCTGCACTGTTTCAAATACTTTACATGATTCCTAAAAAATGGCAATACTATTTATTCACCTACAATGGCACATAATAACATAATAACCACGTGTAACACTTTTACTTGTTAGCTATTGACACAGCTTCTATGTTTTTTTTCCCCCTTAGAGAACTCAGAGGAGAAAAAAAAATCAACTTTCTGCAGTTTTATTTGTTTGTTTGGGACATTCATGTGCATTGAAAGAGTGATATCATCTTTTATTTTGTTATACTTTGTAAGTTTGTGCAAACTGTCTTCGGTGGATAAGCCATCACAGCAAACACAAGGCCTTAATTTGCCTTTGCATGAGTTATATTTTCATATTTTGACATGGCTGTGTTCAGTGTTTTCAGATTTGTGCCACCTGCATTACTTCATATTCAGTGTCCTGTGAGTCAACCTGATATCCAGAGAGAGAGATGGAAGCTTTTGCCAGGAAATAGTCCCTCAGAAACTTTATCACCTTATAAACTTTACTATCTGTGTATCTATGACGTCCATGTCCTCTTGGCAACAGATTGCATTTTAAAAAATAATCAAGCGATGAATAAATACGTTCATATGTACTTATTAAAATTTTAATTTCATGTGCAACGGACTGCGGACATGTGAGCTCAGCCCACATAGCGGTATGACATCGGTTGTCTCCCTAAACCCTCAACACCAATATTTCCCAGCATCACTTGAATGCAGCACAGTGCATCCACTCCGTCCCCGCAGTACACACAGATTCCCAGCACACAGCCGCTACCTGCCTGGCGGAATGGACGTGTCCTCCGGTGCTCCCAGCTTGATTCCCAGACCAGCGGAGCCGCGGGAGAAGCCAGGCCCGACATGACAGCGCCGGGACGGGAGAAGAAAGCCCGCCAGCTGCGGGTGTCCGTCCGGCCGGAGGCGATGTGGGCGGCGGGCCGGTACTTGGTGCTGGCCGCTCTGTGCGCCCTGTGCTACAGCAACTCTCTGCACGGGGAGTTGGTGCACGACGACGTGTGGGCGATCATCAACAACCCAGACGTCCGACCGGCGTCCAGCCTCAGAAACATCTTCAGCAACGACTTCTGGGGCAAGAGGATGGCGGACAATACGAGCCACAAGTCCTACAGACCGCTGTGCATCCTCACCTTCAAGTAAGTTGTGCTCCCGGTGCCCCCGGAGTCTCTGGCTCCCAACATGTGGCGCTCCGGAAACAAGGATGCTGCGGGGACTTTGTGCGCGCATTTGCCCCGCATGGTGGTGACTCTTTCGGGTTTGAGGTTGAAATCCAGCGGCCAACTATTGCGCGAAACCTCCGTAAACACCCAATTAAGGCTGACGTCATGCAGTTGAGTCTCCGTTATGGACAGTGAACCCAAGTAGGATACTGTTCAGATTCCATGGGAAAACTTAATCCGATAGGAATATTCCAGTAGGACCACAGGGGATAAAGTACATTAATCTCTCTATAAACGCGTATTGAGCCGCACAGACGCACTAAAACGCCTTACAGGAATATTCAGGGAATATTAAAGTCATTGTACCTCGGGGCTTTCCTGGCTAAGCCTTGCACTTAGATCTGCCCCAGTATAAATATTTATACAGTGAGTTGTGGCGGGGAGAGCTGCACAATTGCGCAGTGATCTTTAGCGGGTCACAGCCCGTCCTCTGTCCCCGCAACTTTTGTTTTAATCCACATTCACATGAAAGGTGAAGGGGACTCAGATAACACGCAGCCAAATGCACAGATAAGGATTATGTAACACTTGTTGCGCAGCTTTTTAGGAACTTTTGCTTTCATTCCGGCGGAGTCGGAGGTGTGCGCTGCGCTCAAGGTGGTCGCTGATGGGATAAAAGTTGTGGAAACAGCCGCAGCAGCGCGTAGCGGATCAGTAAACATGGTGTGTTTTTTGCTCTGCCGCATGTTGAGCTCCAGCCCGATCCGAGCGGGAGGGAGAGAGGGCGTGTCTGCGCACAGTTTGGAGCTTAATGCTGTTGTGACCCAGGGCAGGATTCAGAGCTGTGTGTGTGTGTGTGTGTGTGTGTGTGTGTTTTATTATTATTATAAGTAATGGTAATTCTGAGATTGCCGCATGGAAAACTAGAGCAGCCCTCACTGTGTTCCAAAATATTATGGAAGATGTCCAAACTGAGGCTTGTTAATGCAAAAACGCTCATGTACAAATTGTGCTCCACTTCACAAAGTGCTGTTTCAGTGTAATGAAGATCAGGTGCATTTTTTGGGTGTACTGGGTGTACAATGGTGAGCCTTATTTTGTCTATATGACCTCAGCATATGCAGTCACACTGTAAGTAATATAGCTGGACTCTAGACCTGTGTATCTGTTACATTACAGCATTCAGAGCAGTTATTAGGGCTGCAGTTAGAGATTATTATCATAAACATTTTCTTGATTCATTGATTAATTCATTAGTCAGTAAAATGTCATGAGTAATAGCAGCTGCCCATCACAATTAAGCAGAAAGTCACATTCTTGTTGCTTCTGTAGTCTGACTAGTCTGACCCAAAGTAGGTATTTTGCATGTAGTATTTGTGGCGGTAACCAGGAAAAAATGTTTTTTTTTTTTTTTTTTTATCAACTAATTGATTAATTGGCTAATCATTTCTGCAGTCGTTTTTGTGATGTACTACTGTGGCATGCATTTGGTAACTTCAGGTGTGTTATGTCCAACAATTTAAGTGTCACCGCTGCATCTGCCATTTTTTTGCCATCCGCTCGCTCCATGGGATCAGATGTCCGAGGTCCTGGCAGGGGTCCAGTCTTTTGCTCAGTGACACTTCAGCAGAGCAGATCCTTGTCCGTCAGTGTTTGAGGACCTGCTCAGCCGCAGCGACACCTTTATTTATCCAGGCAGCCGGGCACGGAAAACTGTCCAACTGTTCCAGAAAATTCCACAGTGAGTCAAACAGCAGCAGACCGATAGCTTGGGGGGAAAAAGAGAGCGTCTCTGATGGCTCGTGGTGATAATAACATACCACAGTGTCTTTGTGCGAGGACACTTCAAAGATCAGAGCCGAAAGAGGACCATGAACGCACCAGCACAGGGGAACAGTGATGGTGGAAAAACGGCAAAACGGGACGTAGGACGAGACGATTCCCAATTCACATATCCTGTAGCCATGAGCTACTGCACACACACACACACACACACACACACACACTCACACACACACAAACAATTACTGTATATACACACAGGCACAGCATGAGTTCTTATTAGTGAGGGAGAGTTGTGGATTTCTGCGCCACTGCTCTTTAATAAGAAATCGACAGAAGTTTCTCTCCCTCTCTCTCTCTCTCTCTTGTTCTTGTGCCCACACACACACACACACACACACACACACACAGCTGTTTGCAGTGTGGCTGCTCCTCCCTGGACGCCGTGCAGGACTGCAAAAGACAATTCAAAGACGCGTTTATTCACAAACCTCCGTCTCCCACTGTTAAGGGAAGATAACAACAAAAAAACCCCGATCTGAATGAGGCGCAGGCAAAAGATGGTGGTTATAAAAACAACGGCGCTGTCACTCTTTCCCTCTGTACATCAGAGTTCCCACAGGCCTTGAAAATCCTTGAAAGTGTGTGGATTTTACAAAAAAAACAACAACAAAAAAACAAAAACAAGATAAGGCCTTAAATATTTTGGAATATATAAATGGGTGGCCTAGTTGAAAGCGCTTTTTTTTTTTTTTTTTTTTTTTAAGCGTAGGGAATTCATCAGTATGCCTCAGCTCTCAGCACCTCTCTGTGTCTTAGCATCAACACCCACTGATGGAGATTTGCGTCGCTGCAGCAGCAAATTCCCCCACGGGGACATTAAAGATTTACTCCTCAGTTTTAAAATGAACCGTTTCACCAGGATTCCTTGAGCAGATCATGAGTAAAAAATGAGGCCTCTTTTATGTCTGATTTCAACAAATGTCATGTCTCATCCTGAAACGTGCTAATGTGGACTTTGAATTTCACCAAAAGCCACATTCAAATTTCTGAAAAGTCCTTGAAATTGATGTCAGAGGGAGTGTGGTAGCCCTGGTGGGTGCCTCTCTCTGTGTGTGTGTGTGTTTGTGTGTGTGTGTGTGTATGGAGTGGAGGTTTTGTTGTTTGATTGCACTCAGTCTAATTACCCGCCAGTGTTACAACTTCTCAAGCAGCTGCTTGCAAGTCTTCCCTCTGGTAATACAGTTGCTCAAGCAGATATCGTGGTTTAATGCTTCTCCTGAGAACAGACAGCATCGCTTACAGCTTTGCAGGAGCATCTGCTCTCAGACACACACACATACACACACACATGCACAGACACACCACTGAATCATGTGTGTATGTGTGTGTATACTGGAGCTGGCCTGCCCACAGTAATGGCCAGTGACAGTGGAGAGGAGGTTGATCTTTCAGGAGTGACAGGTCTTAGCTTACTGCTCACCAGGGAACGATATTAAGCATTTTAGGTTCCAGCCCTGAAGGTTATTTGTCTGTCAGCTCAATGCTAGTGTTTCAAGACAGATGCATGGCTCCAGCTCCAGCCATTTCCAAATGCTTCCACCTACCCGTCTGGATTTTTGCAGCCTGAGGGTGTTATAAGAAATGAAGGTGGATATCCGCCCTTTTCCCTTTGTATATTCGTATCCCCTCTGCGGCCCGAGTGGAAACCACATCGCAAAGCCTCTAGCTAGCCGCAGTTCACTGTGTGTACATCATTTATATCTAATGATGTCTTGTTTGACCAGTTTTGTCGGCGTGACGCCACGTTCACACGGCATGCAGGGCGATTTATCAAGTTTTCAGACCGCCTGGCGACTTAATTCCTAAAAAACGCAGAGCGACAAATCTAGTGACTTTTTCCGATCTCTGGGAGAATATCTTGATGATGCTGTTACAACACAGCAGTCCGTTCCAGGCTTCACGTCAAACTGAACGGGGTCCAGTCCTTCTGAGATAAGGAGAGTGTGTCTCCTCTCCTGGGGCCGGATTCTCTAAAACGTTCTTACTAATAATCTTAAGACTTTTCGTAAGACGGAAAAAATCAGAAGTTCATAAGAATGTTCTCAAGTGCTATTCCCCATTATTTTCTTAAGAACTACACATTATCTTGCGAACTTCTTGATTTTTTCCACTTGCGAACTTCGCAGCTATCTACCCAGGAAGGGCCAGGGGATCCATCCGGTCTCTCTGAGGTCTTTCTGGATTGCCCTCTCGCTGCAACCCACAGCAGTTCCATCTAAAATACAACAAAACAATATCCATTATAGTCTCAACTTTGATTTGATGTTATAAAAGTGTTTTCTCAAACATTGAGATACAGACTTTGTATTGGACAGCGACGATATTACTAACCTATTAGTTAATAGAATCTAAATATAATTGACACTTGAGTGGTGAGTAAATACTGGCTTAGATATTAGGCTGAATTACAGTTTAGATAACGATTATCTCTATGTTAACTCATACAATGTGAAATTATTAAGGTATTACTACATTAATCTATGTTATATAATCAAATTTGGCTCTAAATTAATCAAAGATGTTTGGAAAATAGCTTACCTTCACACAGCGTGTGGTTAATTAAGATGACCTTTACCTGTCTTAAAGCTACGATACTATTCAAGAAAAATAGTAAGATAATTTATTTCAAGAATCCCATTTGTTCTTAAGAAAAAGCATAAGAATAAAGTTGCGAGCATTCTTAAGATCTTTTGTTTGGGTTCTTAAGATATTTTGTTTGTGAATTCGAAAATATCTTAAGATTCTTCTTAAACCCAAATGTTAAGAAAAAAGTGGAAATTTAATCGTAAGAACCTTTAGAGAATCCGGCCCCTGGTCCAGCAGCACCTCTGTGGGTCGGGTTTTGTTTTAATACTGTATTTGTAAATCACGCAGATCAGCCTTGTTTCCAATTAGATGATAGTGTCATGTGACTTCCATCGACTTTTGGGACAGCGAGTAGCGACTTTCCTTACACAGGTTAGTTAGTGGATATTCCCACCGCAGGTCTGCCTTCCTCCTGTCAGAAAATACGATGGAAACACAAAACAGCGGACAAACAGTGACTGAACATGGAAGTGGAGAAGAATCGAACCCTGGACTTTGTTGGGATACTGAAGGTCGACTGAGGAAAACTGAAGCGTGAGGAAGTTTAGAGCACAATTTCAGCCGTGATGCTTCTCCCAGATCTCTCCCAGGTCTCTTGTTCACTTGCACAGAGGGGCATCTCGTTCATCGGCCAGTCGTTTCAGGTTTGTTTTTGTGATGTGTGTCGGTGTTGACGGATCGTAATTCTGCGAGCGGCAGAGGAACCCGGACGCTCAGATTCAGATCACAGTTTGCTGTGTGGCTAATAACTCAGCCATGCACAGCCAGGATTGCATGCTCAGCGTTTTCATGAACACCGTGTCACGAGAGTTTTGCCTCCCAGGTAAATTTTAATTGGCTGAAATACAGACTCTTCGGAGCATCGGAAGACTCTGGAATAGAGGCTGGATTAAGAGCCGAGTAGCTTGATGCCACCTTCTTTATCCGTGTCTTTTGTTTGAATCCTGTATTTAATTCTTGATAAAACATTCATCGTTGCAGAGATTTCCATAAAGCAAATTACAAAACATAAAATGACAAATTAAAGATGCAAACATTAGAACGAGGCAGTGTAGTTGTATCGTTGCCACATTGTTGGATACAGAAAATAAAAACAAAACAAAACAAAAAAAACTTTCCAAATACGAACGGAACCAATTTTGTCTCACCACAATTTTTGAAATCCAAAAACAACTGTGGTCAGAAATGCCTGAAACTGAAGCTTTGCAAACACATTGTTGTTAGCATGTTAGGCAATGCCTCAATCCCACAATTTTGAACTTCTCAGCTTTCCGTGCAGAAAGCGTGCTTCTCACCAACGGCAAACTCATCTCGAGCCTCTCGAGTTGCACAACCCGGTTTTCCACATGAATGCGATTCCTGTGAAACGGCTTAAATTAGGGTTTGCAAGGCGAGCAGGTTTTAATCTTGCAGCATGTAGACGCGCAAATCAGCCTTTCTTATCCTTCTTCAAAATTTATAAGTGAAATGTAGGCCACCCAAGAAATCCCTCCGACTACAGCCGCCCACATGAAAAATGGAATTTTAGAGGGGAGAGAGGAAACTCTGGAAAACCGGCTTAAAATTCACCCCGGCTGGAATCATCCTTTAGAAATCCCACATCCAGACTCAGGCCGGGGTGGATATTTGCATCCGCCAGGCTCAAACATTGACTCGCTTTCTTCTTCTGTAACTTATTTTGCATAAACTCTGCGCTGCATGAATCGCAAGCCGTTACATGAATCAACCCAATGAGGATTTCTATTTTTTTTTTCTTGCACGCAATCATGCAATTGAACATATGGGTACACTCATGCACAGTCACACCTGTGCCCTCGGGGTCGCTTATGTGTGTGTTTGTCTGCTTCACACATGAGTAGGCGCGCACGCAGACACACACACACCCACGCACACACTCGCACACGACCCAGCGGTGCGCCTGTGGAGGCTGTGCAGTCACTATATCATTCTGTTTCTGTGCCAGCGATCACTGCAGGGCCTCTGAGATATACTCAAGGTGAAGGACACACACTCCGGCGCACGCAGGTGAACACACACTCACCGTGCACCTCAAAGGCCTTTTTTTTTTTATAGAGGCGAGCGCCGATGTGCGCCGTGAATGGAGCAGCGACCGACGGCGGGAAGACAAGGCAGAGAGAGAGAGAGAGAGAGAGAGAGAGGGGGGCCGTGGGATTAAAATAGAAACAGGAGGAGGAGATGGAGGAAGTGGTGACGGATCCTCTTGTGGTGGAGGGAGAGGGAGAGGGAGCGGAGGAGGACGCGGGAGGAGGAGACGGACACGAGAGATAACGGGAAGAGACGAGAGTGGGAGATGAAGAGTAAAAAACCAGAGGTGACAGAGGAAGAGGGGCAGCACGGTGATGGATGACGGCGCTCGAGTCCGAGGCGGCTCTCGGGCTGAGCGAAGCTGACTCAGATGATATGATTTTTTTTTTTTTTTTTTTTTTTCCCCTCTTTCTCTCTCCCCCGAAATGCTGCTTATCCATTTTCGGATAAAGGCATTATCCAAACTCTGCAAAGTGTTTTCATTTTGTCACCCAAGAAACTCAGTTATCTATTATCCTTTTCTCAGAATCACTTTCCCTTTGTTCCAGGGCTTATCTGGCACATTTCTGCCTGTTTTTTTTTTTGCGTCGGCTGGCCTACTTGCCTGCGGTGTTTCGTTCAGCCTCTTTTTACATTTCTGGGATTCTGGGAGGTTCGGCGAATTAACGCAGCCATTAACTGCTGATGCAAAAGTTCTCCGGAATAATTAACCGACCTATTTTTAGTATTCTCTCGACCCTCCTTTGGGTCATGGCCCAGTCTCCGCTCCAGCAGAATACATCAGAGGAAAGGACAGTGTGTCGTCTGCCGCTGCTGCAGCTGCTGCCTCTGCTGCATGGTCAGTGACCAGCAGAGACACAGAGGAGAAGGAGAGAGAGAGAGAGTTCAATTATCTCTCCTTCCAGCCGTCCTTCACCTCTCCCGCCACAGAGGACACGGTCTCTGCGTCTCACTGGCTGCGTTCACGCCGCCGGTCTCCATCATTACCTCCGATTTGCTGCTCATATCCCAACCAGGGCCCCAACCGCTTTCATTTTTCATTGTCGATTAATCTGTGGATCATTCTTCGGATTAATCGTTTAGTCTATAATGTGTCAAAAATAATTTGGGGAAGTTAGCAGAGCCCAAAGATGTCTTCAAATTGCTTCCTTGGTCTGACCAGCAGCCCCAAAAAACCGAGGAAAATCCAAAAGCACTAATTTTAGGGGAGAAAAGGCAAAAAGTAACACGATCTTAGCATTTTAGTGATCTGGGGGAAACTAAAGTCAGCAAATGTTTGGTATTTTTGGCTAAAACGATGAATCGATGATCAGAATAGCAAGTCGAGTGAATGGCGTTTTCTTCCCAAATATCAGTCAAGGCGTCTGCTGTGCTTTTGATCCGATACTGTGCGGTGGTAGAATTGTGAAAACTGTCTCAGGTGAATGATGGAGGATCTTTGCGGCAAAATACAGACAAAATTCCAACTCAAGTCCAGGCTGCATATCGGTTGCATGCCTTGGCTCGTCAATCCGTGTCACAGAATTTAAAAAATGTGACCCCATGCAGCTTTTTTGCTCTTCAGGAAAACACCGGGGAAAAAAAAAAAAAAAATCGAGCCGAGGCGCTTTGAGCTGCGACTGTGTGCGCCTGCTGGAAGTGAATGTGTAAATGTTAGTGTGAGTGGCGACAGGCAGTCAGAGCCACTCACACTGTCAATTTGCTGCGTTCGGTGGATTTCCAAAAACATCTGTCAATGTAATTTGGGGTAACACGTCTCAGGCTGCTTTTCCCGCTCACTCACCGTAATCGCACAACGTGGTTAACGTGTGCTGATAATCTCAAATGTGCCATCTCCAACATGGAACACAGAGGCTTTGCACTTGCCTCAGAAATCTCACGGCATTGATTACACGTACATGCCGTCCAGTTTCAAATTACCGGACTCTTCAGATAACAGGAAACCGGATGCGAGGCTGGCGGTTTCCTGTTCGTGCAGCTCTATTTTGTTTGTCGCACTGGAATAAGAAGAAGTTGTAGCGCCTGGCGGAGCGAGTCTGGAGACGAGGAAGACATGGACAAACCGAGCCAAGGTCTGCAGGCTGGAAATCCCTGCTCTCGTTGGCACGCTCCCTGTTCTACTATCAAACAAACAGACAGACAAATAGGGCTGAATGATGTATTGTTGTCATATCATTATCTAGATATGAACATGCGAAATATTAACATCTCAAAATGCAACAGTATGGACGATATCAAGCTCAGGGTTAGCCTTTGACACTCACTGGTCTGTTCTTTTCCTTCAAAAAAATCATATTTTGTGAAATAACTGCATTTAAGTTTCACTGTTGCTACACTTAAATTGAACCCATAGATAGATAGATAGATAGATAGATAGATAGATAGATACTTTATTCATCCCAAAGGAAATTCAGTTTTCAACAGTATCCACAGATTACAAGATTAAATAAATAAAAAATAAAGAATAAAAGATGACACCAGAGATCTAAGTACCCAATGTGCAGAAAACCATGTGCATAGATGTATACAATGTGCATAGATGTGGGCAATGTGCAAATTTACAGTATAAACAGATAGTCATATCATATAGTCAAATAGTCATATTGTATATTGCATCACTGTCGAGATTTTGAAATATGAAATTTGGTCCATGTCATGCAGCCCTGCAGACAAATGGAACGGGGCAAAAACAGAACCCAGTTCAACTCTGTTGGTGCAGCTAATAAGTAAAACTAGACCGACCAGATGAAATGGGTGAAATCCGGGAACAGGGGAGTCGGGGGTGGGTGTGGTCATGTGGCCTCCAGTGCAGTACATTTCAACGAACAGTAACTGCAAAACACGGAATTCAAAACACTAAAATTATTATTTTTTTGGTCATGAACATGAAGTGAATTGTCTGTCATTACAAAATAAATAACTTCAAATTTCATAATGATGAGTATTTAATGTTTTATTTGGCTACAAGTAATCAAAACCCTGGATTTAGTTTAATTTTCGAGCTGTCCCAAATTTTTCAGGATGTCTGGTCACCCTAAATGTAACCAGGTTACAGAAACAGAGATCCGTACCTGTGTTTTGTGGTGGCGTGCATGCAGGTCAGATCAGTCATTTTGTAATGCAACTGAATGACATGACAAAGTATATATTTTTTCAAGATTCAAGATTAGTCTCTGCTACAAAACACTTTGACTTGTAACTTTATCTGCCAGTAACACTTCACAGTCACCGTCGCTCAAATAAGAACATGTTTACCAGAAGGTTGGGGTTGGTTAAGTAACCGAGAGTGATGGTTAGTGAGCATCATTTAAATGACCACATCCCAGTGAAAAAACCAACAAACTGTAAAATATAAAACATCTACTTTGTGAAAGCGTATAGGCAACTGATGACTTTGTAGAGTTAATTACTTTGTAAGAGTAAATACCACATTTTATCTGTGATCAGCAATTTAAAAAAACCACAGCTGAGCGTTTGCCCTCATGAATCAGTCATTTGTCATTTGTGGTTACGCCGCTGCGAGCTAAATGTAAAGATATGTGGAAAATCAGGCTTCGACATTGGCATATTTTAGGTTCCAATTAATAAACATAGAATTTGGAGTAACAGAAATGGTTCATTTTATTTCACTGAGATACCCATTGTGGTTGAAATCGATGAAAATGACGCATTATGCAAATTGCAATAGGAACGTCTTCCGCATGTCATTCGGAGTAATAGGCACGATTAGCATTCATAATCACGATTTCTTGCAAAATATGTGGGATTATCACTTTGGCCACACTTGTGCCGCCCCAGGCTCATTAGTATTCATCTGACAGACCACTCCATCACGCAAAGGTCACAGGTTTGATCCCTGCAGCAGCCTCTCTCTGTGTGTGTGTGTGTGTGTGTGTGTGTGTGCATGTCCATCAGCAGCCAAGCAAGCGTCCCGCCACAACGTCCTTGAGCAAAGGCACTGACCTCCGACCCGCTCCCGTATTGTGATTTGCTCTGAATGAGCGTGTCAGCCGAACGCCTCGAATGACACATTTAAATTCTCCTGAAGCGTTCACCTCATGAGTGGGCCGGGACCCGCACCGGACCGCGGGGATCTTCAGCTCTCAGCCTCGCTATTAAAATGCGTTCACGTCGGCATCGGGAGGCACATCAGCTACGAGGGGCGATCAGTATCAGTGAAGGTCAGGGTGAGATAATGCGAAGGGTTAATACTTTTTTTTCTGCAGGATTTTGCATTTTTTTCCATCCGTCTTGAATTATGAGCAGAGCGGGGATACTGTAAGACACGAGGGCTTACAGCGCATCCCATTATAACTAATTATAATCAAAGATATGGAGTCCTGATCCGGAGCCATGTTCAGTTGAACTCCCCCTGTGAAGTTTTGTTCTGGTCTGAAAAGCCCCGACTCTCGGCAAAATGGCTTTTCAGAGGTGGACCTCACATATTATAAGATGGCGCGATAACGAGAGCGAACGCCGCCGAGAATAACTTTAATTGAATCCGCTGTCGTCGGCCGACGGCGCCGGCCGGATCCGCGATCTGTTTTGCAAGACAATAAAACATAAAGGCAGGTAATGACTGACTGGAACCCGAACGAATGGTTTTCTCGTCGTTTGCCGTGAACAAGTCGTATTGGCATTCTGCGTGGGCTTGGAGGGAATTGTCACAGTCTTACGCCAATTATGATAAACTGGATGAAATTGCATATCTCACCCTTTACTCCTCACTGAGGGATTAGCTATTGGCGGATCTTAAAGGCGGGTGTGATTCGATGCCAGGAATCCAGCGTTCTCTCTCATAGCAATCAGGCCCTTTTTTTTTTTTTTTTTTATTTGAAATTCAGGCATTGCGGCATAAATGGATTGAGATTCTGTTCAGGCTCGTGAGACAATGGCTTCATCCAGGAAAATGTAATAGGTAATTTATATTTGAGATTCTCGAGGCAAATTCACAGCGGTATTATTTAGTGATTATCGTAGATAAGGGTGACCCTTCCGTCTTCCCCCCCCGTAGCTGTGGTTTATTTGAAAATAAATGACACCGACCGTATAAATGTTCTGCTTTCTTGCCTCTATCTGTCTATCGGTGGCTGTCAGTCTGCGTTTCTCTCTAACCGCCTCTCTGTGTCTCCATTTTGTGTTTGTTTTTATCATTTGCCGTCCGTCACTTTCATGCATTTAGGAGAAGATAAATGCCTGTCTCATCCCAGAGTACTGAATCCCTCTCTCTCTCTCTCTCTCTCTCTCTGTCTGTGTCTCTCGCCCAGGTTGAACATCCTGCTGGGTGGCATGACACCTTTCTATTTCCACGTGGTGAACGTGTGTTTGCACTGCGCCGTGACCTGCCTGCTCATGCACACGTGCGAGCGCTGCGTGTTCGACGACTCGCGCCTGGCCTTCATCACGGCGCTTCTCTTCTCCGTCCACCCCATCCACACCGAGGCCGTGAGTACACACACACACACTCAAACACACACACATACACACAAACACCAAGGCAGGAAGTTAACCTTGTCATCTCTGCTGGTCCCATCGGTGAGTCCATCATTGCCGCATGGCCAAGCTTCATTCAAACCCATGTTCCTGTTTTTTTTTTTTTTTTTTTCTAGTTTATTTCAAATTCCAGTGGAGATCTCAAGGCTTTTCTAAAATACCAAATACATCCTGCTGGATTGCAGGGAAATGTGTATAAAATGATGCATGAGACGTCAAAATATTTTCAGTTTAATACAACAATGGCATCGCGGGTTTGAATAGTTTGCTCCATAGAAGCGTGATTTCTCTCGGTAGAAACACTCGGTGGAAGCTCAACAAAAATGTTGTAATGTTCGAACTTTGAAGCAAGAAATTTACGGGAAAATCAGAGTTTAGGGAGATAACTTTGGCCTTGTGAATTAAGGGGCATTTTGGTTAAATGTTGGGGAATACCCAAGGGATGGATGGATGGATGGGTGGATGGATGGATAGATAGATGTACTTTATGGATCTCAAATTGGGAAATTCTTGCGTTACAGCAGCAGGTTATCCACACATTGCACAGAAACAGTAGTAGGCCACACAAAACTTACCTGTCAACACTAGAAGAGAGAAATATATGTCTTTAGAAAAATCAACTCGGCAAATAACATCATAAATAAAGTAGCTCACTGTGAGGAATATCAGACAAAAGAAAATTCTCTTTGGCCCAGGACAGACTGATCAAAGATCAATAACGGCTTTGATTTCAGTATCAGATTCTCGTGACGCAGGTGGTACTTTCGGATGTCGGAAAATAAAGAAAGCGAAAAGATTTTAAAAAAAATGTGTCTTTTATTGGTCCATGTAACTGCTCACGTCATCCCTTCTCCAAGTGCAAATTATTATTTTTTTTTTTTTTCAAGGATGTTGCCTGAAGCGCCTGTTCATTTCCAGCGCCGACGTTCACACATTTACACCCGGAGACCCGACACATGTCACACCCCTGCGTTTACGCTCCTGCTTTCACGCCGTCTGCCGCTCGTTCCCTTTTTTTTTTTTTTTTTTGCCACGCTTATTTTCCCGGCATTCAAAGCCAGAGAGTCTAGAAAATGTGGAACATCTGCCCCGCTTAACCAGGGCTGATTGAAAACACGGCGCCGTAAATTCAACAACACCATATAGATTCCATGCATGGGGCGGTGGGCTGATTGCACCTTGGTGTGGTGCCACATCCAATCAGTTCAATCCGATTCTTTTCTCATTTTAAATCACCTTTCTCCTCAGTCATTTAAAATGTAGCTCGGTGCAAAGATGCCCAAACGGGGAAGCAGATGTAGGGACAAAAATATGCTCGAGTTGATGTAAAATTTATTTGGAGCACAGATGATATTTCCCAGAGCCTGCCTCGGCGTCAGCTGGTTTTGTCCTATTTGGATGTTTGGTGCCGCCGCTTCCTGTTGTGAGCGCGCCCGCACGTCTGACACTCTCTCATTAGTGATATTTCTGCTGTTTGATTTAAAAAGTAAAAAAAAAAAAAAAAGCCTTCCTTCTGTGTTTAACTTGAAGGATGTTTCCCGAAAAGATGACAGATTCCTTTAATGGAGACTCCAGGCTGAACAGTTGATTTCCTTTATTTGCACTTAATGGATTTGGGTATTTTTTGTGCTGTTCTCTGTCCTATTCAATTTTGCTTTTATTCGCTCCGTGCGACCTAATTCACTTACATCTCTGTTTGCCATCTTTGTTTTATTTTTCCTTTTCCTTTTTGGACATTTAATAAGCCCCTCGGGACTTTTAGTAACAGTTTGATTTACTTCTTTTTTTCCCCCTCCAGTGTTTCGTCATTTTTATGTGCAAATAAAGTTTCATCCTGGCAGTTTTATTCCCTGCTGACGTGTCCTTGAGTAAGACGCCGAGTCCCCAGCAGCTCCTAATCTGACCCCGTGACCTCCCTGTGGACGGAGCGAAGCAAATAAGACAATAATCCTTGAGGGATCAATGCAGTATCACCTTACTGCATTCGCTCCAGTGCTGTATTTCCTCTATTTTCTCCTCTGCAATGTCCTGCATTCAGTCCTCTGCCTCCATTGTGTCCTCACATGTCAGCCTAAACTCAAACGCTCACACGCCCGTCTCGCCATTTCGAAACTCCGCTTTTTAACGCTCTGATTGATTCCCAAAGGGCAGCGCTTCCCCATTATCTGACTTTGTTAGCGTTTGAAAAGTTGCACGGCGAGTTGTGCAAGCCGCGGATTCTATGCAAAGCCGGCGCGGGGAGGAGATTATTATTATTCCTCCCTGGCCGCCAACAGGTGAGGCGAGAATAAAAGAGCTCCGATGTTCACAGGCGCCGCGGAGAAATTGGAAGAGGGAGGCGGGCGGTGGCGGGCGGGGGGATGAATGGGGAGGAACGGCGCGCGCGGCGTGGAGAAATATTAGACGAAGAAAGAGGAATGCATCAAATTCAGGTGGAGGGGAGGGTGATGAAAGGGGACGGGCGGGAGTGAGGGAGGGAGAGAGAGATGAATGAAGAGCGGCGGGGGCTGCGGCAGGACAGGCCTCCTGCCAGGCTGCTGTCCTGCACCGAGAGATGGAGAGAGAGGGCGAAGAGGAGGAGGAGAGGAGGCTCCAGAGATGCAAAGGCGAGGTTCAAAAGGAGAGAGGGGAGAGTTTGGAGCGAGAGAAGCAAGACGACAAGAAAGAGAAGAGGATGGAGAGGAGGACGGGAGCAGAGAGAGAGAGAGAGAGAGGAAAAAAAAAAAAAAACCAAGGTCTCAAAGTCTCCAGGCCACTGAAGAGAAGAACTTTACTTCCCTGCTCATCTGCCGGCTTGTCAATCGAGCAGCCAGCCAGCCAGACGCTCTCGGAGTGAGGGTGATCGGAGCGAGGATGAGAAGCTGGCCTGTAGCTCTTTACACTCACACACACACACACACACACACACACACACACACACACACAAACACACACCCTGATGAATCCAAGTATAAACGAGCTCCATCATCAAGACCAGATGGAGTTCATTTCTCTTATCATGATAAGGAATGAGATTGGGAAGGTCTCTCTCACACACACACACTCACACACACACGCGCGCGCTGAGACACATGGTGGAAAAACCACGCTCGTAATCGGCCCGGTTATTAACGGCAAAATCGTGCTCGCGCTCTCTGAGAACGGCCTCCCTCGCTTTCCTCGGCCGTTCATGCCGTCGAAACGATTCAAAAGCCGGCGAGTGAATTCGATAGGCCGTGCAGCTTCGACGGGGTCAAGGACGAAGAGGAACATCGGCGGCACAAAGGGGCTGTTACGTGCCGCCGGAGCTGTCTTGTGCTTTCTAAATACGGTTTATTGCATTGAGTAAAAAGGCCTAGGAGCACTGCAAAAACGCAAAATCTTACCAAGATTATTTGTCTTATTTCAAGTCAAAAATGTCTTATTCCTAGTCAAAATATCTCATTACACTTAAAATAAGACATGATCACATCAGAAGTAACTTGTTTTTAGACAATTGTCTTTTGTTTAAAGTGAAAATTTGCTTGAAACGAGAAAATTTGCTTGTTTCATTGGCAAAATTTGCCAGTGGAAAAAGTGAAAATTTACTTGAAATAAGTGAAAATTAGCTAGAAACAAGAAACAAATTTTGCCAATGAAACAAGCAAATTTTCACTTGAAACAAGAGACAATTGTCTAAAAACAAGTTACTTCTGAGGTGATCATGTCTTATTTTAAGTGTAATGAGATATTTTGACTAGTAATAAGACATTTTTGACTTGAAATAAGACAAATAATCTTGGTAAGATTTTGAGTTTTTGCAGTGAGTGGGGAAAATAATCATAGCAGATAAACGACACATCAACCCGCAATAACCTTCTTTTTTATTTAAAGCGCTAATTTTATTGCAGCATCGACACAGTGGTGATTATTTCCAGCTGCTGTTGTAAAGGGCGTTATGCAT
The DNA here is from genome assembly GCF_902150065.1 of Myripristis murdjan. Classification (NCBI taxonomy): domain Eukaryota; kingdom Metazoa; phylum Chordata; class Actinopteri; order Holocentriformes; family Holocentridae; genus Myripristis; species Myripristis murdjan. The sequence continues at coordinate 19,761,287 of NC_044002.1, read as the reverse complement.
CGGCTATGCCTTTTGAAAAAAAAAAAAAAAATGCACTTCCAGGCTGCGAATGATGTAAGCAAAGACGATGCAGCGTCAGAGAGATGGTAACGCTCCGCAAATGTTGAACGCTAAGACGGTGACCCTCCGTGCCTCCGTGCGAATGTGCGGCCGCATGCATCTCACGGGATGAGGCGGAGGGCAAAACAGACGAGTGCGGTTTGTGAGGGAGCGCAACGTGAAAATCAAATCACCGGCCCCTCAGCCACAGAAGTCATGTCACTCCTTGCCGTGTTATTACAGGCGCTTTATTTTCCTGAACTGCTTATTTTCTGCGTTTCCCCCCCGAACCCTGAACACACCATTTCCAAGTACCATTCCAGATAAGATTTACTTTGTCAGATTATACACTTTTTTTTTTTTATATAACAGAGGTATGGAAATTCTTTTTCTTTTTATGTCGAGAGAACATAGGAGTGAGGCGCCACGGGATTTATTTATTTATTTTTTCAGTTTAAAATAATTACACTGAGGGAAGACCGGCCCTGCGAACATGAGACCTTGGGAACCTCGGATCGTCCCCCACTGGGAGCAATTTACTGAAAGCTGCTTCATAGATTTATATTCTTGTGAGAGTTATTTGATTTTCATATGTTTTAGTTTATTTCACTGTAACTGTTGTTTGGCGTACTGTTTTTGCTGCTTCCTTCAGTTTAAAAATACGTTTTTTGTGCTGGTGGGAAATAATTGAGATGCACTGATAATTGTTAAAAATCATAATTCAAGCTATTATAATAATAGTCAAATCGAATTGCCAGGAGCTGAAAGACTCTCACCTTCACTGGAGCAGTGAGCCGCTCTCATCCAGGACTCTTATTTTGAAGCTCATGCTGCTTCTCCCTCTGAGAAGCAGCCTTCGGGCCTCTCTGTATCTAAAGAAAGACTCTCTGCAGTCCTCTGCCTCAACACTCGCACAGTTTCTCGTCTTCTCTCTTTAAACTCGGAGACGGAGCCCCGAGACCGTCATCAGCCGCTCTGTTTCATAACGGAGAGCCAGTTGGAGCGCCTGGAAACGAAGGCCTTTTTTTTTTTTTCTCAGTATGTGTTTTTGTGCATTCTTGCCTCCTCCGTAACACATTCGCCATGATATCGAATGGCCAAAAAAAAAAAAAAATCATTCCAAATCAAAATCAAAGGTTGGATGTCTCCCTGAAAGGCGAGGACGGCTCAGATGGCGACTTGGCTGATGAAGAGCGCACGGGGGGAAGCCTCGAGATTCATCGCACATCACTTTGAAATCGAGCCGGTGCAGAGGCAGACGTGGGAAGACGAACAGCTGGATGTCGCACGGTGTGAAAGCCCACGGCGTCCATCAAAACCTGTACGGATGCGATTCTCCGCTCTTGCATTCACAATAAGTTGTCTGTCCTCGAGACAACTTGGAAAGATCCGTCTCAACAAAGTGTCGGCTTTTTGTTTTGGACTTTTGAAAATTTCCCGTCTGTCTCTGAACCGCTGGACCGTCCCCGGTATTTTTTTCTGTCTAATCCTCACTCCACACGGTCTCTTACAGAAACACACAAACTTAATTAGTTCAGCTCACCCATGAATTCACGAGAACTCTGAACATAAATCACCCTCGTGTCTGCGGTAGATTATTTGCTACACGCCGACGCCTCAGCGAAGGATCACGGGTGAAAAGCGTCATCGTAAAAGTGAGAAAACGAACACGTCGAATTGCTAAAAATAAATGAAAAATTAAGCAACCTTACATGATTTGCTGCCAAGTGCGGCAGATTTGAATTGGAACATAAAAATTTGATGCGGCATGATGAAAAAAAAATGCACTTGCGCTTTGAAAAAAAATATCCTACCTCAGATATAATGAGGTAATGCATCAAAATTTGAAAAAAAAAAAAACAACTTTAGAAAACTCCCTGCTGCTGCTTTGCTCTCCTCCCTCACCGTCGCTCGTCCCCCTAGCAGGAAATACCTCAGAGGAAGCGAGGAAAGGAAGAAAATAAATGAGAGGAAGGAGAAGAAGGAAGCGGTAGGAAACATTTTACTCCCCAAACACACACCCGTGATTAATTTAAGAGAGCAAGTGCAACCTTTTTAAAACCATGCGCTTTGTGTGACAACCCTTTTTTCTGCCGTTTAAAATAGCAAAAGTGGACTCGGACACGTCCTAAACGCACTTGCACCATAACTCTTCACAACCTTATGTCACTAAGGGCCCTATCTTGTGCCACCCGCTATCCGCTGCCACTATCCGCTACCTGCAAATTGCGGATTTAGGAACTTCCGCTATCCCTAAACGGTATCTTGCGCCACCCGCTACCCGCTATCCTTATGCCGACTCCGTCATTTGCGCCTGGAGGTGTGTCCGTGGCCGTGTTTCATGCGCTATCCCTAAAATTGCTATCTTGCGCACACACTTTAGGGATAGCGCTTTCCAGTTTGGGCTGTTACGAGAGCGCGCCCCGGCGGCTTCAATGCGCGCCCCGACGGAGCCTCGCCACGCACACGGTCGGACTGATACCGGGACGCCGCCGGAATGGACTGAGTATATTACTCATATAGACTGTTTAGAGGAAAGACTGTTTTAATTGGACACTTACGCCAGCACGTTTTATTGTTTTATCATAAGCCAGCAGCTGTGCTATATTTTTTATTTGCCCAATCTACCTTGTCAATAAATTAGTTTACACATAGTTCCACCTCTGCCTCTTGTGTGTCTGTGTGGTGTGGCCGGGGATTTTACTCAATCAGTACAACCTTGTGACACGTCCACTTGGACACATGTGGCTCCACCTCCCGAATTAACTCGCCTATAATATAATATATAATATGTATATAAAGCCAACTTGCTTTAGCCTCAGTAGAAGCCCTGAGAAAATCTACCTCCCTCTCTCCATCGCGGGTTTAGGATTTAGGATTTAGGATAGCGCATCCTGCCCTTAAAGGCAATGGCACCTGGCACACTGATTGGTTTAACTGGCGTAACGCCCAAAACACGCCTATACATAATATAGCGGGTAGCGGAGGTGTTTTACGGATAGCGGGAGGTGCACAAGATAGCAACTTTTACGGGGGAACGCCTCTTGCGTAGTGTTGCAAAGGGGTGGAAAGTTTCCGGTAAATTTCCCGGAAAGTTTCCGAAGATTCCCGTGGGAATTTTCACTCTGGAATATTGGAAATTTTCAGGAGATTTTTGCTTTCACTCTTTCCAATTTTTCCGAAAATTCCCAGGAATATTCAGCTCGGGAATTTGGGGAATTTTCGTTTTTTTTTTTTTTTTTTTGTTATCCATTTGAATGAGGTGTTTAAAAAGTTTCCATGGAAATTTAAGATTGGGAAATTTGGAAATTTTCATTTTTGTTGTTGTTAACTTAAGGTGAATGGGGGAAAAAATAAACAATAATCAATAAAATGAATGTCAGCGTCAATATCACCACTTTTTTTATTCACCTGGTGTATGACCAGGTGAATGCAGTGAATATAAATTCCCGAAAATTCGCTGAAAATTCCCGTTTATTCCCATTTATTCCTGTTAATTTCCAAAAATTCCCATGGACATTTTCCAACTTTGAAAATTCCGGGAATTTTGCAACACTACTCTTGTGCAATGCTAAATCCCTAAACAACGGGTTTAGAGACTTTGGTGCAAGATAGGGCCCTAAATGTAATCCGAATCTTCATAGCATCATGATGATCAATATGATAAGGTCAATCAGGCGTATTTGCGTAGTGGCTGTGATGGAGAAAAACTGCTGTATCACGACTGTTAAGAGTAAAAAAAAAAGAGTTACAAAGGAAAGTAGGTGGGATTTTAAGGGTAATGGGATGGACACATGGTTTATATAAAGTGTTGGCGTGCAGTCGTGGAGTGAATGAGCCACCAGGGGACACAAGGAGGATTTGGTGTCTGTGTTTATATCAATTAATGTATAAACCGGCCGGCAGGACAATCTCCCAAAAAGTTGCCTTACTCCTTTAATAAAGATATCTAGGCTGGACTTCATTTTAGTTTTATTTCCCTTGCTTATCATTAAATGGGTTTTGCTCTTTTCATAGTATTCTCCGCTGACTTATTTGGTTTTTGGTGGTACCCCGTTCGCCAACGTCTCTGTTTTGGATGGGAAAGACATTTAATAAGCCCCCCGGGGGGTTTTGTATCACAGTTTGAATTGCTTCGTTTTTGTCTTTTTTTTGTTTTCTTTTTTTTTTCTCCCAGTTTTTCAATCGTGTGCATGTGCAAATAAACTAAGCCGAAACCTCAACAGACCAGGGTCCGCTGTGTCTCCCCATTCAGACGTTCCCCACTGTTTTCGGTGTCCAATATGGCCGCTCTGGCAGTCAGTCTGTCTGTGGCCGCTGAATGGGGCTCCTGTTTCCGAGCTGAAAAGCCTCTATTCATCCCTGCATCCTCTCCTCTCTCTGCTGATAGAGTGCCGGCCATGTGTGGATCTCACTAACCATATGTGTGCCGTGTTGCTGTGGGCCCTCACACGCGCGCGCGCGCGCACGTGCACAAACACACACACACACACACACACACACACACACACACACACACACACACACACACAAAATGAAGGGATCCCAGGGAGTTTGGGCTGCCAATGAGGACGAGGATGGACAGAGCTGAGGGAAGGTTGGAGAAACAAGTCTTCACAGAGTCTGCCTGAGGTGACAGTTTGCAAAAAAAAAAAAAAAAAATCACTGTGTGTGTGTGTGTATGTGTGTGTGTGTGTGTGTGTGTGTGTGTCAGTGTCAGTGTGTGTTACTCTGTTTCCTTTTCCCCTGTGTTGAGGTTGGGATGAGTGGAGGCAGCTGCAGCTCGGCTGGGATTCCTGCTGAATTATGTAATTGGCCAGAGAGAGAGAGAGAGACAGACACACACACACACACACACACACACACAGAGCGGGGGTTGTGGGGGATAGGTTTAAAGACAAGGTGTGTTTGATTACTTGATTTGTCCCTCTCTCTTTCTCAGGGCGTCCCAGACTCTTGTTAACTGTGTCCAGGCAGAGACTGGCCTGTTATTATGTGTGAACACGTTTTTATTCCCTGGTGTATCCATGTTTTTATTCATTATAACGTTTATTATCTCACAGTAGGGCTTGGTGATACGGACAGACTCAAATATAACAATACCATTAACCAAATACCTCAATAGCGATATTGTGACCATACCGTAGGGATGACTATTTCATAAGATAATTAAATAAAAGAGATTTTCGGGTTCAGGTTACTGTATTCGTACCCGTAGGTAGATTTGTCCTGCAGTGAGTTGTCCAAACACACACACACACATCCAAACATAGCATCAAACAAACATAATAACCAGAAACCATGGTCATAAAGTGCTACATAGATCAAGGCTCCACCAGTAAACACTCGAATTTCCTAAAACACAAAATGACGAAGGGAAAATTGGTGTAAAACAAGAATACAAAAAGTTTAAAAACCCGGATACTAAAATACAATCGGATAACAAAGATTAAAAATACATAAATAAATAAATAATGAATAAATAAGCAATCCTCTGTAGCTGTCTGGCGTACAGGGATGCTGGGGAAAGCTGAACCTTGCCAATCAGTCTAGAGGACCATTTAACTGTTTGGTTCAAGGCGTTCTTCTCCTTTAAAGATATATGACCCAACCATGACACCAAAGAAAACGATAAAACCGATTCAATAAACACACGGTAAAACATGGTCATAATAGTCCTATAATGGGTCCTCAAAAGCAAAAAATTATGAATGCGATCCAATGGGTAGATAAAAATTATTTTCTGGTCCCGTTTGAATTGTGCCATGGATTTCACATATGTTGTTTGGGATGTTTAAATATAATTTTTCACGCAAAGAAGACTACAATTTAGTGCGAAGAATATTAATAATGTTAGATTTTGTGTGAGCCCGCTTTGTGAACTACAACTCTTCGCTGCTCTCGGTGCGAATGATATACGTCACCACCCGCACTGGAAGCCTACAACAGACATGGCGATTTCTCTGCTCCGCGCTGAGTTTTTGAGGTTCTGAGTTTTTCCGCCCGACAGAGCGCCGGGCCGGGCGGGAGGGCGAGCGGACCCCACCGTCGGGCGGGCCTCGGAGACGCGGACAATCGGGAACAAAACACACCGGCATCTTGACTTGAATCTGGATGGAGGGAAACGGCGATGACATACGCGACACAGCATGTAGTCTTTCTAATTGTGTTTTCTCAGCAGCATTTAACTGAACAATGGCGCAATAAACGGTCAAACTCTTGACATGAAAATTTGTTATTTAAGCCTATAAACAACATTTGTGTAATCCATGGCAAAACGACGGGGGGACCAGAAAATAATTATTTTCTGTCCATTGAACAATATTCATTTTTAGCGCTCCGAGAGGTCCCATGGGGGTCCACCGGAAGGGGTGGGACTTCACCACGCTATAGTTTTGCCAAACAATCTTCAGTAATGTAGATATGATGACCAAGCAGGCAGAGACAAGCAGCCACAACAGTCTAGTAAGTTAACAAAACAGCATCTCTTTACTGTAATGCAGCCTTTATATCACGACATGGGCAACATCTCAATTCCCACATGATATCTAGTTTCATGTCACGGTATTGATGAGATATTGATGTATTGCCGTCCATTCTGAGGTGGGAGCGGATAAGACCCGCCCACCGTCCTCTCATTGGTCTCAAGTCAAAAACGGGAATCAATATTGTCTCTGAGAGCGCCATATTTCACCGACTGCTTATTTATTCCATCCTTTTATCCCCTTGGGACATACAGTAGAGTATACTCTGCTGGCGACAGAATTACTGAATTTATCTCCCTGTGGTAAAACTGGAAATTAAAGAAATACAGAGGCTTCATCAAGGATACATGCAGGTGTAGTCAAAGCCAAATAAGGGGTCAACGTCAAACAAACTGGAACAGAAACAAACTCAATTGATTTTGTATCCTCGACATGTCCTGAGTGAGGGAAAAAAAGCCCTGAAGAATCCCACTGGGGGAAAGTTTCCAAAAAGACCAAAACATAGCCCATTCAAACGCCTATTAACTTTTTTTCTCATGTGAATAGGGCAAAAATTTTAACCTTTAGGTATCACCATGAAAATTGCTGAGTTGATTACTTACCTTAAGACAAATAAAAAATGTATTGCAAGTTTTTTGAAATTGTTTAGTAACATGAGCTAATTTGCATAAATTTGCATAAACTCCACAGCTTTACTACAGAGGGCATATAAAGTGATCTTCTTATGATACTTGCATGAAAATTGGGATGAGCTGTCTCCATGGGTCACTTGACAAGTAACCACTAAGAAATTTCAAAATGGCTGCCATTTTTCAAGATTGCCACCACCTTAGTGGAGCTTATGACATGCTGCAATGATAATTGTTAAAGACTGTTTTAAGTTCCTTCTTCCTTAATGTTCACTGGCAGCCTAAATGGGTTCCATTCAGACCTTAATGTTTAGTATTTGACTGTTACCTGTCAACAGGATTGATTATGAGATTTTCACCTGGCTATACCCAAGGTTTATATCTGTTGTAGCGTTTATGCAAATTAGTGTGTACATAATTCAAATATGCACCATTTGCTCATGTCAATAAACAATGTCAACAAACTTGCAATACATTTTTTATTTGTCTTAAGGTAAGTAATCAACTGAGCAATTTTCATGGTGATACCTAAAGGTTAAAATTTTTACCCTATTCACATGAAAAAAAAGTTAATAGGCGTTTGAATGGGCTATATTTTGGTCTTTTTTGAAACTTTCTCAGTGGGATTCTTCGGGGCTTTTTTTTCCCTCACTCAGGACAAACTGAGGATACAAAATCAGTTGAGTTTGCTTCTGTTGCAATTTGTTTGACCTTGAGTCATAAAATGACTGGACTAGTGGACAGAGAGAAGGAAACATGGGAAGTGGAGGTTTTCCATCTGAAAGAAGTTGAGCATCAACACACGTCACGTGGCTGCGTTGCATTCTGGTCTATCGAGGTGACTGTCAGTGTGAGGAATTATTCTCTCTGCCTCTCCTGCGATGGATTTCTCCTTTTGTGATTGTTGAAAACGCTGAAAAAAACAAAAAACAAAAGAAAAAAAAAAGCCTCTTGTTCTTTGATTCTGAGGAGCTGACACCAAAACCTGGCGTTTACTTTTGATGTTTTCAGATGCCTGGAAAATTTCCTGCTATCAGGCTCTGTTGTTGCGGTGCTGGAAATATCTTGTGTGATGCTCATCCAGTTATCAGCAGGAAGGAGAAAAACACACCAGCAAATTAAAAAAAAAAAAAAAAAAAAAAAAAAATGAAAAGAATGCAGGCGCAGAAATGCAAAAGTTACATTGCAGATAGCTGATTTTTGCAAGAGTTGGCTCTTTGGTTAACAAGCAGTTCATTACAGTGTAATGATGTAATTTGCCTTAATGTGTGTGTGTGTGTGTGTGTGTGTGTGTGTGTGTGTGTGTGTGTCTGTAGTAAATGTTTGTGGGAGTGTGCGGTTACGAGGTCACGATCATTTTGATATCTCCACCAGACACTCACACACTCATGCTCACTCAACACACACACACTCACACACATGTACACACACACACACACACACACACACACAGATGAGAGCCAAATGTCCCGTATAGTAGTTTCAGGGGAAGGGTGTGTCTCAAAGACCCTTCTATTGGAAGCAGCTGCAGCGCTGGAGGGGTGGAGCTCAGAGCTTTCTGGAAGAGCAGAGATGTGTGTTTCATGCATACCACACATACACATTGCACACACACACACACACACATACACACATACACACACACATATAGAGCGGCTGTGAGCTTGTGCTTTGGTATTCGTGGCTGTGCACGCTGGGTTTTGCAGAACATGCACAGGGATGTTAGGTAGTGTGTATGCTTCTGGCACAGTCTCATTTTTCCAACACACACAACATGCATGCGCACGCACAGGACTCACACACACACAGATGTGTGTATATCTGCATGTGCATGCACTCACACACACAGTTTGATCTTCATGGAAACAGTGAGATGAAAGGTGATTGTTTACATCCTGGATGGTCTCTGAGTGCGGAGATAAAGGTGTGTGTGTGTGTAGATGTGTGTGTGTGTGTGTGTGTGTGTAGGTGTGTGCATTGAAAGGACACTTGCTTAGTCACCCAGCAGTACTTTTAGAGGCCAGGATGGACGGAGATGAAAGCAAAGAGGGAACAGAGGAGGGAGGGCAGAAGGGAGGGATGAAGACAGATCGAAGGAGTGGCAGAGAGGTGGAAGATGAAAGTGAAGAGCAGGAAGGGGGGTGGAGGGGAGGCGGGGGGAAGGGGGGGGTAGGGAGTCCACCTCCCCCACCCCCTTCTCTCTCTCTCGCTCACTCACTGTCTCTGCATGAATAAAATATCGGTGTGTGGATCCTCTCCCTCCACACACACACGCATAAAATGAATAATAACACGTTAGACATGCGAGCAGCGGTAAACAGATTACGCCGGCGGAGGAAGAGGAGCTGCTATCAGACTTGCTCTGTCCATTTAGTCATTATAGGCCAGCACACACACACACACACACACACACACACACACACTGACAGTGAAGCGCTGTGATGCCGCTTGAAATGATTTTGGACAGGCTGGTATATATTTGCAGACTCTCCCGAGCACCAGAATCAATTTTCTTCCTGCCTTCCTCCCCGCTTCGGTCCATCCTTCCTCCTCCTCCTCCGCTCGCCGATTCATTCCTCTCTTTTCTCCTTCCTCGCTCACCTCCTAACTCTGCCTTTCCATCACATCTTCCCCCCCCGTTCCTCTCAGGCCACTCCATTCGACGCAGCGGGCTTCACTTGGCCTGACAGCGTGACGAAGAGGAGAGTCGACACACCATCCAGCTCTGATGCTGTTTGATATAGAAACTCGACGTTATGACAGCACACTGTCTTCTCCAGGGTCACTGAGGGCGTGTGTGACACTCTTATAGCGTGACGTGTTGTCAAAGCAAGTTGAAATGATCATAATAGTAACTACAATGACAGTAGAGATTTATAATAATAATAATTTATATAGACAAGGTCATAAATGTGCATTTAGGCCTTGATCACATGGGAAGGCAAAAACTCAAAGAGAAAAGGTATGTTACATCGTTAATGCATCTAATTAACCTGAAGCAACAAAAAGGAAAATGTTGAAAAAGTTAGTGAGTGCTTTTGCTTACTTTTGATGATGGATTGCCCCTCGTGAAGCCGGATTTGCAGTTTTACAGTTTTACCTGCAGCTGTTTCTGTTTAGAATGAAGCTGATTGGTGAGTTTGATAAACAGCGACAAAAAATGATATGAAAATTTTCTTTTTTCAGTTCTCAAACTTTTTGTGCAGCGTAATCCAGCTGTTGGCTCTCCACTCATTTGCTAACCAATGAAATTCCAGTAAAACAATACTAAATAACCCTCTTCTGGAAAAAAAATACCTTGTGCACAACCACCTGTGCATGACTGGCCTGCAGGTTCATTGGATAATTAAAGAGCCGCTTATGGCTTGTTTGTTTGGCTACGTCGACACTCTTTACAAGACCGAGGATTTGAAGTCTCCAGCCGCACTCTGACAGAAATGGATGCAGTTTTGGGATCCCTCATTCTCCATTAGACACGAGATTAAAAGCTTTATTTGTCAGACACTCAGGACAACTTAGGGTGAGTAAATGATAGAGGGCCTATGGTTTTTGGACGAAATATCCCTTTAACGTCGCAGCGTGCTCAATTTGAAAACATGATGTGCATCTTTTGCAGGAGGTGTGTTTCTGCTGTCATCACACTGTTGAAAATACATGAAATTAGAGATTAAAGTGGTAAAAAAAAAGTGATTAGAGAAATACATGATAAATCACTGAAGTGTCAGCAAAATTGTGATGAAAAGATGATATTTACAAATTTACAGATAAAATGCACATAAAAAATTTTCATGGCAGAAGCTGATCTGCCACTTCTTCTCGTCCCCTTCCTGTTCACTTACTGTGCCCTTCTATCACTTGAGTGTGTGTGTGTGTGTGTGTGTGTGTGTGTGTGTGTGTTTGAGTTCTCTACGGTGTTTTTGTCCTTTCCCTGTTTTTATGAGACGTTTCATTAAAGAGCATAAACACGTCCAAAGTCCATCCTCCTCCATTTCCTTTGTCCCTCATCTCTCCGCCTCTTTCTCCTCTCCCTCTGTCCTCCCTCCATCTCTCCTCCACCTCCACCTCCTCCTCTTCCTCTGCCAGCCTGCTCTTTATCAGAGTCTGTCGGACATGTTTACTACCTGTCCGCCGTGCTGTGGCTGCCGCCTGACTGACTGCGGCTCAGCCAGACACAAAAAGCGCCTCCGCACACCTCGGAAAACGACCACACAGCCCTGAAGGACACACACGCCGCGGCTGATAGATCGGCTTTATACGGCAACACCGCTCAATTTGAGAAGATATAAAGCACATACAGTATATCCCTCTGAGGACAGGACGCTCACACTTTGAGCCACGGCGTGTGATATACTTCACAGCGCTCCAGCTGGCTGGGACATTAGAGCCGCTCAGGGTTTCTGAACCTGGTAGAGCGTAGCAGACAGCCAAAATTCGCCAGCTGTTATAAATTTCCTATCTGGTTTATAGCAGTGCCCCAGCCCGGTCCAGCCAGTGTTTTACAATGGGTATTTTCAGCGAAGGAACCGGATTGGTCAAAGACACGTTCCAGTCATGCTGATCGTTCCCATAAATCATGCCCAGCTCTGCTTTAAAGGGAAAAAAAAAAATCCACCCTGAAGAGTTTTAACACGGTTAAAAGCAGCTGTCCTTGTTTTTCGGTGGTATATTTTTTCTTAGTTTTGTAGATAACTGGCTAAACGTTGGTGATGCGGTGATGTCATGTCACAAAAAAAAAAAAAAAATCACAGCTCATGAGACTTTGACAGCAGTTTTTGCAGCTATCTAAGAATCAATTACAGACATCAGATTTTGGCATCATGTACTTCAGTATTACAATAAAAAATGGAAGAAATCCATGATATAAGACACAGACATGCTAATTTGTTCATATCTCTCTTTTTTATATATTCCTTGTCTATAGTGTATATATTGCTTGCTGCTATTTATCATCTGTTTATACTGTAAATTTGCACATTGCCCACATCTGTGCACATTGTATACATCGATGCACACTGTTTTTTTTTGTTTTTTTTGTTTTTTTTGTTTTTTTGCACATTGTTTTTTTGCACATTGGGTACTTAGATCTTTAGATCTCGAGTGTCATCTTTTATTCTTTATTTTTTTATTCTTTATTTTTTATTTATTTAATCTTGTACTCTGTGGATACTGCTGAAAACTGTGCATTTCCTTCGGGATGAATAAAGTATCTGTCTATCTATCTATCTATCTATCTATCTATCTATCTATCTATCTATCTATCTATCTATTTCTTCTTTGATGGCCGGCTCAATAGACCAGAATGCACTGCAGCCGCAAAATGTGTTGTGTTCTGGAGTCAGGGGTGTATTTTTTTCTCAACTAAAATAATAAAATAACTGTCTTGCAGTTGAAACATGATTGCGATCACTTATCGATCTGTCCACCTCCGTGTGCTGAATGCAATAACTTCAGGCTTTCTCTTGGGCTCGTCAAAGGGCATTCTGGGAAATGTAGGAAATTACTAACTGAGGTAGAAAAAGGCCCAAACCCCTTCCAAACCGCTTCCATGTCTCCTTTTTTTGTCTTTGTTTTGTTCCTACGCCTGGAATTCCCAGCGTCCCAATTCAATGGACTGTGAGATATTCCCTCAAGCAGCTTCTGCAGAATTGCGGACTCAGTGGAAAATGTTGATGAAATTTCTGCAGAAATCCACAAGAGAGCCCTCACATGCACTTGCGGCTTTCCCAGCAGGACGGCCCCCGATCCCTCACGAGGGCATCGGGAACGCGCCGCAAAGTTTGTGAGCCTGCAAGTGCCGATCTCGGGATCCGGATGTAGGGAGGCGGGTTGGCCGGCTGAAGGAACGTGGGGCAAGTTCACTTACACGACAAAAAAAAAAAAAAAAATGTTTGAGCACACCGAATGTCATCATCTAATCTCCGTCAGCTCTTCTGGACTCCAGGGAGAGAGTTAATGATCGTTCTCGTCTCCTCCTGCGTTTTTTAAGAAGCTTTCAGACTGCACACGTGCGTCGGTGTCCATTATATAAAAGCCATAATACCCTTGAGGACATTCTTGGCCGTTATTATGGGGGTAAGGCCTTGCCTGTAATCATGATAATGTTCCTCTCAGGTATTATTGCCATATTTTAAAGCATGAGCAAACACTTTTGAAAGCCAAATATGAGAGCGCCAAGGCTGTAGAAAAGCAGAGCGTTGCGGGGCAGCGGGTCAAGTTTTGCATGGCGCTGTAGCGTAGCAACATAATGGGCTCCACATGGAAATCTCCCCTATGGATGTACAGCTCTGGCTCTTCACCACAGCTGTCAGACACAGGAATAATCTCAAGTGTGTGTGTGTGTGTGTGTGTGTTTGCAGGTGTCTGGTATCGTGGGCAGGGCCGACGTCTTGGCCTGTCTGCTGTTTCTGCTGACGTTCCTCTCCTATATTAGGTAAGATGACTCCACACCAGCCTCACGCCCAGCAGGCGCTCTCTCTCTCTCTTTCTCTCTCTCTCTCTCACTCACACACACACACACACACACACACACATACACACACATGCATGATTAAAGCACATTCTCCTCCCTGTGTAAGTGAGATGGACCTAATTTGAGACGCCTGCGAGTGACATTTCTAAATTTCTACTCTTACACATTATGGTAAATTTTTCTTTTTTGCACTGTTGTTCATACTGGACTTGCACAATTTTCCATTCACCTACTATATATTATGTTTACTGCCTTTTTTTTAAAATTTATTTTCTAGTAATTTTTACCTGTTGCTACTCTCTCCTAACTTTGTGTTGAGCAACTGTGACTAAGCAATCTTCTTGCGGGGATAAATAAAGTTTTTCTGAGGTCTGTCTCATTTGCAAGGAAGCTTCCTGTCACCTTGGGACCAAATTAGGGAGGTTGCTCCTGTGATGCTGATACGCTGTTCAAAAGGTTATGAACTCTGGCCAGCTAATGACTGCCGGTGCTAAGAAAACACTGCTATAAATCTGTACCGTTGTATAATAAAGACAATAGTTGAACGTGTTTTCAAATAAAAATCCAGTGAGAGCAAAACTTGGACCTTTCAGATCTGCTCTGTAACTCTAAAACCTTGAGTTCGGTATTCCTATAATAATTCCTATAATCGGTATTCCTTTGCATTTTCCCAAGTAGGAAGTCGTATTTCTCCTAATTCCAAGTTTAGTGGAAAGCTGCGTTAGAATAAAGTGAGCAGATTTTTGGAAGCAAAAATTTGTGATTTGCGGACAGAAACCGAACACCATCTTAAATGTAATTTTCTTGTAAATTTAATTTTTTTTTCTTGTACAAATATTTCTCCTAATTTTCAGGGTTATCTTGTAATTTTTTCCCAATTTTTTTCCCAATTTTTTCCCCAATTTTTTCCTTTTTTTTTTTTTTTTTTTTTTTTGCTTATGTCCCTGTAAATTTTTCGCTCACTTCCGGATCGCCTTGTTCCTCGTGTTTTTGAACAAAATCAAGCGATCGCAAGAACAGACTCCCCGGGAAAAGGAGGCGCCTGGTCCAGCGACATCAGCACAGTGAATTTATTACTAACGTGCCTTTAAGTGAAGCGTCTTTCCCACCATTAAAACGAGCGGCTGTAAGGGTTTTTTTTTTTTTTTTTGCTCGCCGTACAGTCTGATGGATTATCCACCGGAGGAATCGCTCGAGGTTTCCGCCCGACGGAGGAACCTTCCTGGAACGTGCGCTGCTCTTGCAGCCGTAATGAGACAGTCCTAAGTGGCCATATCTCCTAAAAAAATACTGTCCCTCTTGGAAGTGTCCTTGCAAATTAGACAGACCCACAGATTTAAGGTAATTACGTAATTAATTTCAGTTGCTTTCATTATCCCATAAAATGACCATTACGCTGCGTGAACAATATCTTGCCTTCCTGACCTCTTCCGGTTCTCCTTCTCTTTCCGAGGGAGTCCCAGAGTGTGACTGTGCAGAGGCCAGTGTGTAATCCTCTGTCATTATAAAATTCCTTTCTGTCTTTTACCTCTCTCTCTCTCTCTCTCTCTCTCTCTGCAGGAGTGTAGGTGTGTGTGTTTCCGCGGACGCCGTTCCCTCCACGGTGTCCGTGTGCTCCCTGGTCGCCAGTTTGCTCCTGGGCACGTGCGCCATGCTGGTCAAGGAGACGGGCATCACCGTGTTTGGAGTGTGTGTGCTGTACGACGCCCTGGTGCTCTGCCGCAGACCCCTCATCTCGTAAGCGCAAACTGTCTTTAATTCTTTTTTTCTGGCTTTTTTTTTTTTTTTTCCCTGACGGTTCGCTGAGCGTGCACGCTGTTTTTCAGCATCGCTCGCCCGGCTTCACATTTTTAAGCTATGCACATTTACACCTGGGAGCTGCCCGGTGCAGCCATAGTCAATTTGTTTTGGAGACAGAGAGGCTTTGTGTGTTTGTTTTTTTTTTTGCACAGAGATACGTGGGTGATGCTGGACTCCGTGTGCGTTCTGGAGTGTGTGTGTGTGTGTGTGTGTTCTTGCGTTTCTGTCCTCGTGAGAGCTAGTTTGAGTTTCAGACCTTCACAGTGATGAAGTTTTTCCAAGTGAGGTCAAGTTTCGCTGCTCTTCGCCTCCTCTGGGGTCTGATTAGAGCTTCGACTCCGCGATAAGAATAAGGGTTAGGTCCAGGTGAGGTGTGTGGGGGGTTTTGGCTCAAGAAAAAAAAAAAAAAAAAAAAAAAACTCCATCCTGAAACATTTTACACCGTTAAGAAAAACAGCTACCGGCGATAATGTTCTTGCATTTCGTTGTTTGTTGGTGTGTTTTTCTCCTTCCTGCACAGAACTCCTCCGCTGCAGTGCGGTAAACACCAGCCGTGATCATCAGGTTTGATGCCAGTGAAAAATACAAATGGGACAAAATACAATGAAATGCCATTTGAAGTGGAAGTTTCAACGAGGAATCTTGTGCGAAAGGCGAAGGCCAAGTACGAGATGCGGCGTATTTCCCAGCAGACGCGTTAATAAAACATGTTTTTCTCGCAGAGACCACATAAATTAATCACAAAACATTGTCTCGATAAGCCAGTCGGTAACGGCTCGCTAGAAAGTGTGTCGTCTCGAAAGCGTGTCGTCGCGTCCGACATCATTTCAAGCTCCAACGACGCACTGCTTGCTCATCGGAAGTCCCAAACATCAAGTGGGAATTCCCCACCTCCGATTTTGTCTGGAACACAGCATTATATACTTTTAATTTTAATGGTAATTTTTAAATTTTTTTTTTTATTTTATGTTTTTATTGATGATGCTGCTGTAACGTGTGAATTTCCCAGTTTGGGATCAATAATGTATACTTATCTACCTATCTATCTATCTATTTTCTGCTGGAATCTCCTTCTCTTGGTGGTTTCTGAAAGGCATTCTGGGAAAAGTATGAACCCCTAACCCTAACCCTAAGTGAAATAGAAGTAATAATAACAATAATAATAATAATAATAAAACTTTATTTATATAGCACCTTTCATCCAAAGTGCTTCACAGCAATAAAATCCACATCGAATAAGCATAAACAGACAGAGTACAGAATAAAAGCAAATAGAAACAGTGCAGTCCGCATCAGCAACGATAGAAACTATAGTAAAAAGTACAGGAAGGTAGATTTACTTTAACAAGATGAAAAGTACGGTCATGTTTAGAGCCATGGTGATATGGAATGCTCTGCCGGGACGTGTCATTCAAGAAAAAAACAAATATACATTTATTGAAAGAGAATTTATTAGCAAAACAGTTCTCGGGGTCTGCTGATGTTTAGTTGTGGCTGCTGGGTAAGTAAGTAAGTAATTAGTGTCAGTTTGATGAACTTTATGAAATCCAAGTTATGTTTTTGTAAATGCAATATACTGGAATCACATCTAACGTATGTTGATATATACCCGACCATCTGACCATTTATGAATTAGGTTAATAGCTACATTCCGGAGGTACAGTTAATGTGAACTAGGTCCTGAACTGTATACAAAGAATACAAGGAATACAAGGAAGTTTATTCGTCATTATACAACAGGTTGTATAATGAAATTAAAAGGTATATAGGTTTTTGTCTTTATTTTGTAGATTGGTGTGAGTTGTTTTTGGTTGGTGTTTGTGTTTTGTTGTGTGGTGTGTGTTTTTTGTAATATACTGTATTGATCTGAATATAAGACAATATTTTTTCCATCGAAAATGCCCTGAAAAAACGCCCTCGTCTTATACTGGGGGTCTAAGCAAATACACATGTATTGTACTTGCATATGTTCTGTGCTTGAATACAGCACCCTTCCCCCGCTCTGGCACGGTTGGAAGGGGTGTGCTCCAGCACGGTACGGGCGTTCATGCACGAGCACATGCACGGTCACGCACGCAGCGTGCAAACGTGGATACAATGTAAGTCATGCAACTTTCCTCCTGCCTCCGCAAAATCGCTTAATGCGCGGCGTGATTACCGGCGAATGGCCGTGTTGCACAATCAATAATCAACCATGTTGTCTGTGTCGCTGTCCATGGTGCTGCTGCAACCGCGTATAAACAAAAGTTGATTTATGATGAAAGGTATATATGGCAGTCTGTGTGCGCCGTGCACCTGTCAGATCCAGCAGACCTGACCGGGTGGGCGCGGTGCCGAACGAGGCACCGGCCGGTATCAGGTGGGCCGGCCGGTGTGCGCCGCCACCCGGTTGAATGTGGCAGCCAGCTGACATGCCGCTCCGGCTGTCAGTTGGACGCTTTCTGAAGTTACCTCCGAAACTGTCGAGGTAAATAAACATCCCTTAACCCTGGCCCTGAGTGCAATGTGAGACGGTGGCGGTCTCAGAAAGAAGAGCTAAAAAATGCCCACAGCCAGAGAAGGGCTTTTCGTGGTCCAAAAACTGGTCGATTCAGCGAGACTGACAGGAGGGTGTGCGATTTTGTGAATGAGAAACGTAGTGAAGGACTGCCCGTTACGAGGGCTGTGATGCAGCAGAAAGCACTTGAAGTTGCCACAGAGCTCAACATCCCCCGCACTGAGTTCAAAGCTAGCATGGGCTGGTGTCGCAGAATGTCCATATAAAAAGTGTATTTCCAAAAAAGGGTCTTGAAAAAGAGGGGTCGTCTTAAAATCAGGGTCGTCTTATATTCAGATCAATATGGTACTGTAATGTAAAGATAATTGTGTTGGGTGTGGACTGGAAGAACAGCAGTGGCCTTAGCCAAAGCTAGTGGAGATCCAAATAAAGATAGAGATAAACAATAGAACCAAAATACGAGGCGGCTTGAGGAAAAGCCGGCGCGACAAAATGAGAGAATTGCAGCGTCTCGTGTCATGAAATCTCCTGGAAGGCGGCGAGCATCACAGATTAACGGCGTCCAGCATCATATCTGCAAGTGGATTTTTCCCATTAAAGGTAGTGCTATGGATTATGCATTCAAATTAATCAGCTGAAGTCCTGTGTTGCTCCAACCCTCCAGTAGGAATCACTTTAAAAATCCTGCTAATGGCGGATGGATCCTGGGAGGGCCGCGACAAACACGCCTCCAGCGCCGCTCCCCGCACTCCGGACTTTATTTGCAAAGCACAATCGATGCGTGAAATGCAATTTAGAACAGTCAACATTCAATCAAAATAAAAACACATGACGTGACACAGGAAAAGCACGCAGGCGAATGCAATAATGAATTAGATTGTGCAGGGGCCCTCCTCGCTCCCGCCGCATTCCTTCCTGCTATTTTTACCGCCGCCGCGGCCGACCGAGGCGGCTCGGCCGAGCGGCGGG